>NW_011888822.1:7629710-7631896 GCF_000151845.1 Pteropus vampyrus | reverse complement strand
CACAATTTATAGAAACTGTGTAATCTGCAGATATTTTCTTAATGAATCATTTTGTTGTATCTCTTTGGGCAATAGAGCATTTCATTGTATAGTTATGGAAAGCTTGTTAATTTGAACATTTGTTTAAAATGGGTAATGTAAACCTTTTGTTTCTGAAACACAATTCATAATGATAAGAATCAAACAGTAGCCTCATTTCTTGCAAGAAAATGGACTGATGTCTGATTGAGAGAGTAAATTTGGTTTGGTGAAATTAAATTTTTAATATTCCATGTCCATAATATTAATATGGATGATATTCATTTCTGTAGCAGTTTGTATGAGCTACCTTTTGTAATCATGCTTTAAAGAATGGATTGTTTTTCTTGCACAATTTTCTGAGGAGGTTTATTAACTACATACTTTTCTCCTCTCTGGGTTAAATTTAATATATACAGTCAAAAGATAATTATAGAATATCCACTGTGTATATGACTAATCTTGATGTTGCCTTTCAATTCTCTTTAAAGATGAGCAAAGGAATGTGTCTCACATAACTCAAAAAGCCTGTCTTAAAGAGTATTTGCATGTAAGTGTAGATGAAACTTAACTAGGACTACTACTTTTTAGTTTTTGGTATCTTCACAATTTATTAATTATTTAATTTATGTTGCCTTGAGACTCTCAACATTTGATTAAGCTAGAAGATTGTATCTCAAAAACTCACAGTTTTATTTTTATTTTTTTGCCAGAAAAGAAATTGAAATATGAATGGAGAAATTAATCTTCTCTGAGCTAATGACCTGCATCCTAAAATGGAGATAAGGAGCTTTTATTAAATTTGCTGAGCTTTGGATTGCTTTTAGCTAGAGCATGTTTTCATTTGCCAGTATGCCAGTATGAAACCTTATTTTTTCCTTTTACATGTAAGCACATCTTAAAGCCCCATGAATTACTTACACCACTAAGGAATTGCATTTTATGGGAAAAGGAAACTGCCACCCATTGACTACGATGGACATGTACTATTAATTCTGCAGGCAGTTGCAGCCTCCTTGATTGTGGTGGCTTTGTCATATCACATTTTGTGGTTAGGACCTTGCCAAAAGATCTTATAACCTTTGTATTGAGATGATGGTCATTATTGCCTTGTAATGACAGGCAAGGATAATGTAACTGCGCACTTAACTGCCCACATACTTCATTTCTTTAATATAGCTGTTTTCTGTGATTGCCATTGGAAATAAAACCTGTCCCAGGAGGAATTATAAAGTTAGGCTTAACTGTATTAGTGTTAAGTTCAAATTTATCATAATATGTATAACTAAACTATGTAGGCAGGCCTCAACAACTAGAAAGCAAATGCACCTGGGAACTCTTCCTCCAACTAGAGGAGCTGAATACCATGTCTCATTGCAAGTTCAAGCTTTTGTGATAAGTGACTGTCCCACAAGTCCGCTACAGGTGGATCAACAAAACTTCCATAGAAATGGAAATGAGGAAATGACAGTGGGGATTGTAATTATGATTGTTGTGGTTTTATTGTAGTCTCATGATTATAACCATTTTTATTTTTTTCCTTTTTGTCCTTATAATCTCACGCTCGTATTTTATGTACATAAAAACGCCTTGTTAACTAATGTCTAACATAGATAAACAGTTTGCTTGAGTGAACTCTAAGAACAGACTTCAGAGGGAGCTACCTTATTTCCCAGACTGGTGAGTGCCAGAAGATTGACTGCAAAATCCTCCCCAGACCTCTGCTTAATACGCTCCAGGTTGCTTATCAGAGCAGGACAGTTTGCGGTGCTGACTCCTACCCCAAAAAGAGGCGCTCCCCAACCCCTCTTTGTTTGTTAATCCCTTTGTTGCACTTGCCTCCCCTCCTGGTGGCCTGAGAAACAAGCAAAGGGGGGAGTAGACAAGAGAGATGTCCTTGGCTACACCCTCCCTTCCAGGATGCAGCCCCCTCCCTGGAGCTTTGGAATTTCTCCCTGATCCCTTGCTCAGCCCTTCCTCTATAATAACCCCTGCCTGCACTGAAGGGGCAAGACAGCCTTTGTGACAGCAGTCTGCAGTCTTCTCAGGGTGCCGGCTCTTGAATAGACCTGCTTTCCTTCTACCAAGGTCTTGTCCCTCTAGTTATTGGCTTACAGGTGGCAAGCAGATAGACCTGAGTTCAATAACAATAACTCTGATTTCTTTGT
>NW_011888822.1:7611480-7629660 GCF_000151845.1 Pteropus vampyrus | reverse complement strand
TACATAAAAACGCCTTGTTAACTAATGTCTAACATAGATAAACAGTTTGCTTGAGTGAACTCTAAGAACAGACTTCAGAGGGAGCTACCTTATTTCCCAGACTGGTGAGTGCCAGAAGATTGACTGCAAAATCCTCCCCAGACCTCTGCTTAATACGCTCCAGGTTGCTTATCAGAGCAGGACAGTTTGCGGTGCTGACTCCTACCCCAAAAAGAGGCGCTCCCCACCCCCTCTTTGTTTGTTAATCCCTTTGTTGCACTTGCCTCCCCTCCTGGTGGCCTGAGAAACAAGCAAAGGGGGGAGTAGACAAGATAGATGTCCTTGGCTACACCCTCCCTTCCAGGATGCAGCCCCCTCCCTGGAGCTTTGGAATTTCTCCCTGATCCCTTGCTCAGCCCTCCCTCTATAATAACCCCTGCCTGCACTGAAGGGGCAAGACAGCCTTTGTGACAGCAGTCTGCAGTCTTCTCAGGGTGCCGGCTCTTGAATAGACCTGCTTTCCTTCTACCAAGGTCTTGTCCCTCTAGTTATTGGCTTACAGGTGGCAAGCAGATAGACCTGAGTTCAATAACAATAACTCTGATTTCTTTGTATTAAATCTTCATTTTACCACCATATCAGCTGCCCATTATTTTGAATATGAAGTCAGGAATGCAGAGAAGCTAGGTGGATGGCAAATGCGAGCCAACAGAGGTGGTAGCCATGTCGGTGTCTGCTTTCCAAAAATAATGGTGATGTCCTTGTGAGATAGATGGTTTCTGTGGTGAGATTGACTGGGTTCCTGGCTGCTGCTGTCTCCCTTTGGTTCCTTCCATTTTCTGAGCCTCATTCTCCCACCTCCTTGGTGATTATGTGAGCTTCCCAATATCTTTTTTGTGTTTACTTAATGCTTATTTCAGCTAGAGTCAATTTCTATTGCTTGTTGCTAAGAACTCTGACTTATCCAGACAAAATATTTATCATGGGTCCTGAGACATAGTAAATGCTCAATAAATATTGTTATTCAGAAAATTTTCACTTGATAATGTTTACTAACAAATCCTCCTTAAAGGAACACCTGAATTGACATTAAAAGCTTTCCCTGTGTTTCTCAAGAGGTTTGCATTTCTTATTGTATATATTTTTGCAAAGAGATCCTCCTATTAGAAAATGTTCTTTTCTTTCTGAGTCTGCAAATATAAATGAGTTTCTCTGGTCTGCTCCTTAGAATTTCTCTGTGCTGGAATACCTTTTTTTTTTTTTCCTAATTGTCCTATGGTTTTCACTGAATAGAAGCAGCAAGAAACCTGTAGAGTGAAGGGCGAGATCCAGGCAGGTTGTGGGCAGGCACGCTTTATGGAAGTGCATGTGTAGCTTCCTATCAGTTTCCTTAGAAACAGTGCTTTGAAAGTCAATGCTTTAACTTAAATTTTGGCAGTATAATAAAGCAAGAATTAATTCTTTTCACATTTTAACCAATAAAAACAATGGTAGTGGCACTTAACCTTTGACTTCCTGGCATGTGCCTGACATCCTACTGATCATTTTGTGAGTGAGTGCTCATGTAATCTTCATTTAAACCAAAAGGAAGACTTTCCTTTAGGGACTGGTTCTGAATATTGCCAGATCTCTGCCTGCCCATGATTGTGTAACCACGGTAACTGACATAATTTCGCTTCCGTCTTTTCATTGTATCTTTAACGGAGTTATTTATTAACTTGTTTTTTTAAAGCTACCTCATTGTGGATGAACAAAGAAGTTGTGCACATGGCCTCATTTTCCAGGACTTTTCTGTGAATTATTTTGCACAGGGGAGTCTTCGACTCACCCCAGTGTAGTCTGGTAGTTCTGAATGCCCAGAGGCTACCTTATGGGATTGTAAGTGTAGAAAAACTGCCTAGGGTAAGGGGCATAGGTGTTAGTTCTGTATTATCTGTCTTTCTGGATATGTTGGCCTTTTTAAAGAAATCTTAACAGAAATCTTTTCTCGTTATAAAAGGAGTATGCTTATTATTTTAACTTTGGAAAATACAGAAAAGTACAAAAAGTATAAACCTCCTCCTATCTCGTCATCTAGAGGGAACTTGACTACTTATTAACATATTTTCTTCCATTTTCCTTATGCATTCATTCATTCAGTCAGCAACCTTAATTTCTATGTGCATATTTACATAAATATAATTGAGAAAGGATATTTATTTTTAAATTTGGGAAAATACTGTGTATACATCTGCATCATACTTTTAAAATTCTACTTTATAACATAGACATTACCCAAATATTAAATATTTTTTTAAAAAAATTGTTTTAATTTAGTCTCTAGATTGATTGTTATTTCCTATTATGTTTTATTTAGGTATCTTTTTGTTTTAGTGCGTTAGGTAATACGAGCTTCTGTAGCCCATAAACTGCCTAATTCTCAGTAGCTTACTATAATGAAGAGTTATTTCTTTATCACATAAAAGTCCAATGTGGTGTTCATTTGTTTCTTAAGCTGTCTCACAGATCCAGGCTCCATTCGTCATTTCACTCTTCAACATGTGGCTCCCAAAGATGACCTGGGCATCTGGGCATTGTGTTCATTCCAGCCACTTAAAAGGAGAAAAGAGCATGGAAGGTTGCATGTGGAGATTTTGCAGGGACCACATTACTTCTCATCACATTCCATTGGCTAAAATTCATCAGATGATCACAGTGAACTGCGGGGCAGACTGGGAATATAATCTCAATGCACATTTAGGAAGAAGAGGAAAAGGGTTTGGTGATCATATAGCAGTCTCTAGCATTTAGAATTTGGGGAAAATTTGTCTCTGCTTCTTGGCTTAGAACAAGTATTGTTCTACTTGGCTGTAGCTCAAGTGATCAAAGCTCTACTTTGATCACTTGAGCTACAATTTACCTGACTATTAAATTGATTATGATGATACATACTTCAAGGAATGATTCAGATAAAGAAAGGCAAACATAGCACATGCCTCATACAAACAAGGCACTCACCAATTTCCCTTCCTTTTCTTATGTTTTGGTCTAAACAGTGTGAGTTTCAAGCCATCATAAAAGGAATATAATAAGTTATTTTAAACATCAACAGCAGATAAAAAATAAAAATTCTCAGTGCTTTTGCAGTAATATTCGAGCATTAAACCATATTTAAGGTACAGCTTGTCAGATGATTTGATAATATATTACTTATATACCGTTGGTTGATATTTTCTAGGGAGACAGTGGTCTATGGAATCAAAGGTTGCATAATTTTGAAAGAGAATGAAAATTGTGCTTTCTTTACATTGCAACAGAATAAATACTACCTAAGGAATTTGCTTTTAAGATGCTACACTATTCCCCAAGGTGGTTGTTACAGGAGTTGGCAGGGTTTAACAGATGTGCATAAATAGTACCAAGGCTCCACTCGACTTTTCTAGGTTACCTACAAAAAAGTCAGGAAATGAATTGAGAAAGTTTAAAAAAATTTATTGCTTGATCTACCTCAGGAAGAAAACGAAATGAATAAACAAGCTACCTCAATTATGTATTTTTTTTCTTTTATTCAACGTGGAACAAACTAAGGGATTTGTGAGTCTGTTATTTTTCTCAAATTAAATGTGGGCCAAGTATTAGAATTTTTTTTTTTTGTCTTCAGGCTTTTGTTTGAGTGAATACACCAGTCACTTCAGTAAGGGGAAAAGGAAGCAGATGGGATATGGATAACAAGGGAAAAATAACTGTGTTAAAGTATTTGATATGCAAAAATCAAACTGTTCCCAGTCTTCAGGTGCTGCATGTATCACTGAAAAACAACTTCACATAAACGTATATTTTATTTATAAATAACCTACACATGAGCATCATAAGATGAGAAAAATCTAGATCCATTTATGACTTTCTTCTTGCTCAGAATTCCTTACTACTCTTTCCTGTTTAGCCGATTCAACATAAAACTCACATGGTGAGTTGTACGTGACATGTGCGGTCTGTCTGCCACACTGTGCCCCTTTGTGCTATTTCCCAGTATGTGTCCACATCAGTTTACTTCTTGCCTTTGTCCATATTTTTGCCTTCACAGAGTGCCTTCTAACCTAGTGGAGATCCCTCAGAGTTGGCCTTAAATTTAGATCCTGCGTCTGCCACATGCTAGCTAGGCCAGTGATTTAACCTCTGGAATCCTCAGTTCTTCCATCTGTAAAATGAGTTAAATAATAATACCTGCCTTTTAGATGAGCCATGAAAGTGAAATAAAGTCATGTATGTAGAAGGTTAAGCAGAGTTGTATATCATAAAGTCTCAATAATGGGTAGCTGGGATTATTATCATTATTATTACCCATTTATTTTGGTCCAGCCTCACTGTCCCCTCTTGGTAATATCTTCTGGGAGGCACTATTGTGGTGTTTAAGAAGGTGGGCTCTGAGGGAGACTGCCTTGGTATCAGATCTAGCTCCACCCCTTTATTAGATGTGTTTTTACTTCTCTAGGGTTCCATTTCCTCATCTGTAAAATATGGGATGCCAGTTGTATCTACTGATGGATTTGGTGGGAGGAGCGATGTAGGTCCTAATTCAGTGTCTGTACAGTGTCTGACTCATAGGAACTTGTGCACATGTATTTATTATGTGTATATATTCAATTGAGATATATTGATGTATTAGTTTCAGGTATACATGTATATGTTGTGAAATGGTCACTACATTAAGTCTAGTTAACATCCATCAGCACACATAGTTACACATTTTTTGTGAGAACTTTTAAGATATCTCTCAGAAACTTTCAAATATGTAGTACAGTATTATTAATTGTAGTCACCACACTCATTAGATCCTCATGTCTTGTTTAGTTTATAACGGGATGTTTGTACCTTTTGATTTCCTTCACCCATTTCACCCACTCCCCACCCCTCACCTCTGGCAAACACCAATCTGTTCTCTGTTCTATGAGTTTAGATTTTTTTTTAGATTCCAAATATAAGTCAGATCATATGATATTTGTCTTTGACTTATTCACTTAGCATAATGCCCTCAAGGTATAGAATGTGAGGTCACAAATGACAGGATATCCTTCTTTTTTTATAGCTGAATATTCCATTGTGTGTGTGTGAGAGAGACACACACACAATGGAATATTTCCTTTATCCATTCATTCATCAATGGACACTTAGGTTGTTTCCATATCTTCACTATTGTAAATAATGCTACAGTAAACATGAGGGTGTAAATACCTTTTTGAGTTAGGGTTTTGTTTCCTTTGGATACATAACCAAAGGTGGAATTGCTGTATCTTAGAGTAGTTCTATTTTTAATTTTTGAGGAACCTCCATGCTGTTTTCCATAGTGGTTATACCAATTTACATTTCCACCAGAAGCATAGATGTTGTCATTGTACTGCTGTGGTTTTTGCCATATGGTAAGTGGTATGTTCCACATCTCAGTGTACATGGGATGGGCAGAGGATAATTTAACCTGTGTGGTCTGTATCCTGGAATGAGGAAGCGCATTCTTTATGAGATAGTTGTAGGCTGACCTCTCACACAATACTTTTTGTGTAAGAAATAGGTTATGTGTGTTCTCATAAACCAGGACAGGAGCTTCAAGATTCATCTGAAATTTAACGTTTTCATAAGTGTCTCTTAATATAGATGACCATTCCTTTTGGTTTGCCTGGGACAAACTTAGATCCATCTATTATTCTATTATTACAAGCAATCTCATTCACTCTCAAAACTGTCTCCATTTAAACAATGAAGTATTTGATCATCTTACTTTAAGAGAAACCTTAAGGATACCTCCTCGATAGCAACTGTTCTTAAGGTAAAACCTGTTTAGTAGGACAGAATATGATAACTGTAAGTATTATCCCGTTAATTCATGCAACCTTTAAATGAAAGGTGAACAGCAGATCAAAGGGCCTTCCTGCCACAGATATGACTGCAGGGAGTAGGGTATAAAAACATTTGGGGAGGATAAGGCTTGATTCTCTGATCCAGGGCCAAGGCTGTTTCCCATTCACCTTTGCATTCCTGGTACCTCAAACATAGTATGTGTTCCATAAATGGTTACAGAATGGGAAAATCAGGAAGATCAGGAAGAGAACAAACACCCCAAGGAACCTTCTGTCTAGGTTAACAGTTGCCAAGAAAGACGTCTCTAATGTACTTACCCAATGAGTGTTCTCTAATGCCACTAAGTCATGTCTTTAAGCTTGGTTTAGAGAGAAGGCAAAACTAAGGGAGCAGCAGCCCCATGGGCCATGGTGGGAAGATGGGAAGTCATGAAGAGAGATGTCAGCTTCATCTGCTGCCAGCTTTGTGGCAGAAATTGGTCCCGGGTTCTCTTCAGGCTGGTCCTCCTGACTAATGCACAAAATAGTTTTCCTCAGAATGTGAGATGTCTTCTAGTGTTGCCAGGAATTAGTCAACATAGATAAAGAGCTTCACCTTCTGCCAGCGTTTCTATGAGTTCTAGCAGCTCATGTTAATGAAAGTCCCTGGGCCATAGTGGCTTTTTATTCTACTTACATAAGCCAGCTCTTCTTTCAGTTATAGGATCTTGGATATGTGTTCATTTTAGTTGAAAGGTACCCCCAGTATTCTCATTTCAGTGCCATTTTTATCATTCTTAGCTCCTCTAAGAAAAAAGATATTCTACAGTATTAGACAGTAGCTTCCCATACTTGTGAGAGCTATGTGTTTATTTGCTTTGATAGAATAAGGAGGCACCGGGAGGGCTCAAAAACACATGTGATATAAGTAATTTTTTTTCCTGTGTGTTGTAAGTAACATTTTTTTTCTTTTTAGGTCTCGTGGAAATGATCCTCAAAGTCATTGATGAAAAATTGGCAATACTGTCTTTGAAGAGAAAAATCATAACTTATTTTACTAGTTGTGTGTCAAGGTAGTTACTTGAGGGAAAGAGAAGCGTTCTGCCTGAGGAAAGTGTAGTGGCAGCCTTCTGAGATAGGTATCTGTGGAAAACCCTCCTCAAGGGGAATTGCTTTCAGTAAACTCCAGACCTCCTTGTTTTTGTAGGTTGAGAAACTTTGGGTCTTCAATCAGAATTCATCAAACTAAGATTAGGCACTTGCCAACCAAACTTATGAGAATGATGTATACACCAGAATGCCAATGGGCACATTTACAAAATGAAATGTTTTTCTCTTGACTGACACATTTATATCTACCATCTTGATTGATGTCTTAGAAGATAATTTTTTTTACCTTTACATGCAGAAGGGTCTTTTTCCCTTTTCAAGCAGAAGAGCACACTTCAACGGAAGCTGAGGCTTCCGCTGAGGTTTTCATTTACTCATGTACCCAGCAAATATTTATTGGGCGCATGTGCTAGGTGGTGGAAAAATATAGCAGCTGACGTCTTGAGAACTCAGTGTGTGTTTCATAAATGCTATTAAGTGTTTTGCATGCTTTGTCTCAGTATCTTCATAAAACATTTTTGAGATATGTCATCATCTTCATTTTTGTTTATAGAAAAATCTTCTAAGAGACCCTAAAAAGTCCACATAAGCTGGATTCTGAGGTCTCACCTTCAGTAATTACACTAGTGGGCTTCACAAATTCCAGGCAAAATGAAGAATCTCTCATTGACAGAAAGCAAAATCAAGGGCCCTTTACTTCTGAGCCCAGAGCCAAGGGACCAGGGCCTCTAGCAGCCAGAGCCCTGCCCACGAGGTTCCTTGCCTTCACCCAGGGACTCTGATCTATCTTTTTATACCCTCCTGCTTCCTAAATCTTAGTCCAAAGTACTCTAGACTGGGCAGGCTCCCACCAAAGCACTCCCTTTCTGATTGAAGCCTGTCTGATATCCTATTCCTTTCCCTCTTGGGTTGATTCTATTAGAAATCTCAGGAGTCCTAGTGTCTCCCTGTCTCTTGCTATGAACACTACAAGCAGCACCCATTAGCTGAACCAGGAACTGGGTCTATTGTGGTTCACATTATAAAAATATTCTTAACATAGAAACACATCACTGTCATGATTCAGTGCCCTTTAACTTTACAGTGGTCAGAGTTTAAAGGATCTTTTGTGAACACTGAAATCTCTAAAGGTGGATAGCTAAAAATATTTTCCACTTGGCCAATAGTATGGAACTGTAACTAAATGATAACGAATGATACTTCCCTTTGTTTCTGTTTTAAATTCTATAGCTAAAAGGCCTATAATTTTATATTAGGCCAAACAACTTTTTATTTGTTCAGCTTTCTTTGATTTAAGCAATGTAGTTTTGGTGGTGGTGGTGGTGGTGGTGGTGGTGGTGGGGAGCTGTTATAGGAGTTTGATGTTGAAGTACTGTTTCATTTAGAAAGAGTGATACAACTATAAGTCTGGCATAATTCTCTCTGGTTTTTATCAGCTTATGTCAGCTAACTTTTTTTTTCTCCCTTAAATCCTTTTTGAACTTTTAATTTAAAAATGTATCAGTGATTGATAGACATTATCTATAGCCCTACTGTCTTATCAATTTTCACCTGTTTTCAATAAGAAAAATCTTTTACAACTCAGACCATGAGGGTATTAGATTAACTGATTTTCTGGACCATTGGGCACCATTCAGTCAATATTCAGCAACTTAACTGAAAAATATTTGAATTTTGAATTTGGTGGGTATACAGGGTACATACAAAAATAATTTACAGATTAATACATACAGAAATAATTTACAGAGAAGTGCTGCGACAGAAATAAACAAGTGGTAAAATCATGGAGGATTTAGGATGGTCAAGGAAGTCTCTGAGGTGGTGATTTTAAGCCGACACACAAGGAGAGAAGGAGCCAGGTAAGAGAAGAACCAGAAGAGTAAGGTGTTTTAGGCAGAGATCCTGAATTGGAAACAGTTTTGCCAATTTGAAAACCAGGCCAGTGAGATTGAAGTTTAGAAAAAGACAGAGGGATGAGATTTGAGAAGAAGGCAAGAGTAGGCTTTGTAGGCCTAGGTAAGTATTTTGGATTTTATTCTAAGTAAAATGGGGAGCTGCTGAAAGATTTTGATAAAATCCTTATCAATTAGGTATCTCAATAATGCTAGAGGCTACGTTGTTCCAAAACTCAATGAGTCATTTGCCCTTGTTCAAATGTCTGTATATTGGCCTATCCAGGGCCTCACTGGATGTGGCTGCAAGCTGCTGGTCAAGTCCAGGTGTGCTCCTTGTGAATCTCATCCTCTTTCTACTAGCGGGCTACCTAGGGCATATCTTCACAGAGAAATGTCAAAAAAACAAAACAAAACAAAAAAAACAAACCTAACCACAGGCATTTTTTAATCTCTGTTTACATCGTATCTGCTCACAACCTACTGGTGAGCCCAGAGTCGAAGGACCAGGACCACTAGTGGAAAGAACTGCAAGGGCGCATGGCACAGGGTGTGCATGTAAGAAGTGGCGAAGAGTGGGGTTGTGATTCATTTGACCGCAAGCAATATCTATTATAATAAAAAAAATTCACCATAGACGATATGACCAACTGTCCTGGATTTTCCAGTCGTGAGGGGGTTCCTGGGATATGAGACTTTCAGTGATTAAAACCAAGAAAGTCTCAGGCAGACTGAGATGAGTTGTTCTCTATTATGAACTATCCTATGATGAATGGGCTGCAGGAAGAGGTAGGCTGTTGTGATCATCCAAGTGAGACAAGGTGGTGGTTTGGATGATGAAGGTGGCAGAAGAGCGAGAGAAAAGTGGATGTGTATATCTTTGGGATATATTGTGGAGGTAGAGCTCATGGGACTTTCTGATGTATGGAATGTGACAGGTGAAGAAATTAGTTGAAAATATGTTAGACTAACTGAATATGGTATTTGCTGGAGTATGATTTGAATGACGTATAGTATAGAATAACAAATTTTAATAATCATTGCAAGAATATTATAATAAGCCGGTACTTGCAAATACATTCTATGTTATAGTAACACAATAGGGCATTTTTGTTTGAAACCATGACAAAGAAATCAGTGGAATAAATGTGGAGGTTGCTGTATACAGACCTAGTCCTGTAATAATGTAAACAGATTGTCTTAGAAAAATGGTTGCCACTGACAAAGTGAATATTTCTAATAGCCTGCCTCAACTACCCCAGTTCACCAGAGCACTTTGTTTCTATGGTAAGCAAGAAAGCCATGGATATTAGAAAATGGGTCCAGTTCTCTTCAGTTTAATTTTCCAATATAGTATCTTGGGTGACTGTATCTGGTGTGGTAGAAAGAATATTTGAATAGGATTTAGAAAGTCTTAATTTGTGCTGTGGCTTTCACATTACAATCCTCTTTTTTAGGGGTGTGGTGGAGCACTATTTATGATTGTGGTTAGATACTACCATTTATTTTTCCATCTGTCTAGTTTGATACTTTGAATGACAAAGAGGACCTGTTCCCCAGACCATTTGAGGATGCTGGGTGGATTAATGTTGAATTAATACCAGTTCACATGTGGGCAGCACCATTAGGTACTTTCATGACCCTGAGTAATTTGCTTGACGTATTTGGGCTCAGTTTCTTCCTCTATGAACTGGCAATAACAATTTAGATATGTTGTGAGGATCACATGAGAGATTGTACGTGAACGTCCTCTGTGAGGTCCTGTCAGTAAGATCCTCTTCCTTCTCCACTAGGGCAGTGTTTCCTGGATTTATATTAGCTTTATATTTTTGTGGAAGACATGGAATGTCAGGTTTCTAATGGTTCTTAATTCTACCATTTACCTCTCTGGATTGTTGTATTGGCTGCCTCTATGAAGCCAGACTTCCTGGGGTTTTCTTCAGATTTCCTGGCATGAGATCTTAAGCCTTAGTTTCCCCATTTAAAAAAGAGACTAATATTTCTTACATCAAAGATTTGCTGTGAGTCTCCTGATTATTTTAATAACTCATTATGTTACAGTTAGATAAATGCATGAAAATTATAATCACTCGGTGGATGTTAGATGTTTTAATTATTATTACTGTTATTATTTACAGGTAAGTTCCTACTGAATTTACTTGTAGACCTGATAGATGGGACAGAATATCTGTTTATAGAGAAAATCGGAAAGTTTATGTCATGATGAACTCCAAAGAGTACTTTGGGATAGATTTTCATTATTTTTTGGTGATTTGTGATTTTTCTATAGTGGTTAGTGTACCCCACTTGATGAGTTTAATGCATTGTGTAAAAGAGTCTTGATCACATAAAATGCAGTCTTTTTGAAACTCAGTCCACCAAAATCGGGTTTTGTTTTCCCTTGTCCTCTATTGGCCTGAGTCTGTTTTAACTTTTACTGTGCTCTTACTAGCTTACCTCTCGTCCGTCTTTAAGTTTTTGAGTTCCTCTTTATTTGTCCTAGCTTCTTTTTATATTCTCTTTGTGCTCTTGATTTATTAAATCTCTGAGATCATACTTTCTCTGGGATGGGAGGAGAGGCTGAACAGACAGCCTGGGAGATCTAAAACAGCCCTAGGTGTATACTTCATGTGCTGTTCATTCCAGCAGCTGATTAAAGATCAATAAATGCGTAGCACTAGTGTATATTATGCGCTTTTCCTGGAAAATGGCTGTATTCAATGGACTAAATAGCAGAAGAGACATTTTTCAGTTGGCATGCCTCTATATAAATAACTATAAGTAATTCTGCAAGTTTTTTTTTAAATTTTAAGTCCTCTTTCTCTCAATGTCTAAACTCTTGGGCAGCCTGATACCTTTTTCTTTCTGGAAGGATGTGATACTTTGCAGGATAGAGAAATAATTTTATGAATGCTTAACACTGAAAAAATAAAAATAAAAGTCAAAACCCCATCTAGCTCAAAAGTTTCTTGGAAGCCACAGTTGCCTTGATATCAGCAGTGGAAATTGTCATGGTCCTTGTTTGCTGGAATACATAGCGTGACATGTGGGAAAGAACACAATACAAGCATTTTAAAATTATGCTTTTTACAACAAATGAACAGGACAAACAAACAGAGACTCATAGACAGGGACAATAGACTAGTGATTACCAGAGGGGAGAGGGGAGTGGGGAAGGAGATGGAATAAAGGAGGTCAAATATGTGGTGACAGAAAGAAATCGAACTATGAGAGGTGAACACAGTGTAAATGTATATATATATGCCTTACTGTTAGCGTATACAGCTGAAATTTATTGGATTTCGTTAATCAGTGCCACTATACCAAATAAATAAATAAATAAATAACATAAAATGGGAAAAAAATAAATAATTGTTGATTGTAAAAAAATAAGTAAATTATGCTTTTTATAGATTTTTATGTATGATCTCATTTGTTCTTCACATAATATGAGGTGCTGGAAGTACAGGAATTGTTTCTCTTTCCAATGAGGAAACAGGCTTGGGAGAGCTCAAGGGACTTGATCAAGGACTCCTAGAGACAGGCAGGCCCACTGTAGCATTTGTAGGACCAAGGGCAAGAGTACAAATAGAGGCTCATGTCCCATATGTTCCAAATACAAAGTTACAAGTCAAGCTAACAGTTATCAAACAGACTAAAATACATATATTCAAAACATAATAAAAAGTCTTACCTTGATAAACATACCTTCATAATAACCTGGAAGGCCTGGTTTGAATTTCACATGACCGTGGAAGGGTCCAATGGTCAAGGAAGGCTTATCTGCGGAAATGACATTTGTGATGTAAATGCTAAACAGCTGCAAGAATATCTAAGGGAAGAGTGTTCCAAGCAGATGGGTGATGGCCATGAGCTTGGCAGTTTCAGGAGACAGACAGATGATCATGGAGGCTCAGGTATAGTCGGTCAAGGAGTGGAAGGAGTTTAGGTTGGAGAGATGGAAGGCGCTAGGAGATCACTGGGGTGTTGTAGGCTCTGTAAGGGATTCGGATTTTGTTCTGGTAGGATTTTTTGGAAGATGTTAAACCAGAGTGATAGTGAAACTTCTTGACGCAGTTCACTACCTAACAGTTAACTCAATTTTAATTATTTTGCCAATACTAAATGAATCCTCCTGCCATACAAATTCTCCCACTCTTAATAACAGTTGAATATCACAGATATATTTTGTGGACATTTTGAAGTGTTAAACATTGGTGCTCATGGCAAGTAATGTGAAAAAAAATGGCCATATTTTTAGCTATCAAGTTTTATGTTTTTTGCTAAAAATATAGAACCAAGAGAGCTCTGAGCATAAATAGAGGCATGCTCTTGGTGTTGGTTATTTCATAACTATTCTTGGATGCCACATGTCTTCATCTTCACGTGATTTATAGTAATGTAAGTAATGTGTTGGAGACTAACAAATCAAAATCTCATTTCAAATGTGCGACACTAATGTTGCGTTGACTTATTGTTTCATGTGTTAGATTTCTGATAAAATTCATAAAACACCTTGAAAGTTACAGGAAGAAACAATTGTGGTGTTACATATTCAGCTATGTGTACTTTCTTATTGATAAGAGATCGCTAATAAATTCTTAATTGTTAAATAACATATTAGCATACCTCAATTTTGGAATACTCAACAATTTCAAATTTTTGATAGCAAACAATTGAGAAGTAGATTCATGATAAGAGAAAACAAAGACAAATTTGAGTTTTTATTTATGATAATATTTTTTATTATTCAAGATGTTTCCTCAGTAATAATCAGATGTATAACATAGAAACAGCTGCATGAAATTTACATTTTTATGCATGACATTGGAAATTTTATATAAGGTTTAGTGTATGTTATGGAAAATGAAATGATTTTTTTTCCTAGTCTGAACAGCTGTGTAAAACAGAATAACATCTTCTCCTGTCTCCAAGTGACCATCTGTTTTTATGAGATTTGACAGGTAATTTA
The DNA here is from genome assembly GCF_000151845.1 of Pteropus vampyrus. Taxonomy (NCBI): domain Eukaryota; kingdom Metazoa; phylum Chordata; class Mammalia; order Chiroptera; family Pteropodidae; genus Pteropus; species Pteropus vampyrus. The sequence goes on along the minus strand of NW_011888822.1, from coordinate 7,615,897 downwards.
TTATTTTTAAGAGGTTTGTTTTAGTGAAATATTGGCAAATGTGCATGTAGCAGACTTTTAGGAAAATACTAAAAAGCTCTGGAATTTTTTAGGGCCTTTCTAATGGTCTGATGGAATCTTTAAAAATCTATTTTTTTTTTAAATAGGTAAAAATATTTGCCAGTGAATGATAGAATAAGGGACTATAGACATCGGTCACTTTTGACAGTCATTCATTTTAGTTTGGCCAGATTTAGGGATATTAACTGTTCAATTAAGAGAGTTTATAGAATTGTTTTTCTTTCGATGCCATCTCAGGTTGTTTCTGTTGTCTTTTTAATACAAAATTAGACATAAAAAATAAGTGGTAAGTTGCTTTTTAAAATCTGTCCTTTTCCATTCCAGCTGTCACTGCAGTTGACTAAGGCCCTTCTGGCATCTTCTCAGATCTTTCAAGAGGTGTTAGCTCTTTTTCACATTCATCTGTCACTTTTAAGGTGTCATGGAATTACCCAGGCCGAATGCACAACAATAAGAAATGCCACAGTTATACTGACTGAAGATACAATGTGGGAATTCTTTCTGATAGGCCCCTTACTCATGTCCTAATACTTTATTATAATGTGCTTAGCAAGTCAGCCTGCCCTTGTTTTTCTCCAGGTAGATCAGATGTTTGGAAACAGTTCTACCTATTTTCATTTGGGAAGCTTAAATGTTTTTAAGATGAGTAATAACTTTGGGTGAATAGATTCGAGCTTCATCAGTTCTCTCTCTGCCTTTCAGTCACCAAATGATGCTAAGAAACTTAATCATTTTTAGTTCAGTTCCCCGATCTGCCAAATGAGGTTTGTGACATTTTCTTCTCCACTTTACTGGAATAGCATTAGAAAAATGAATGAATGTGGTGATTATTTATTGGATGGCATTTGCTGAGTGTGGCATTTTGGAGTCTGAGACTTGATTAATTAAAAAAAAAAACAGTTTTAATTATTGTCTATAATGTGATTCTTTGGTAGTGATGATGAGGAAGATGATGACAATGTTGGTAGTGTACATGGAAGTGGTATAGCAGTAAATGAGAGGGGCTTAGAATAGTGATCTAATAGTGGTCTAATAGCCCATAGACCCTGGAAACAGACTGTCTTGGTTCAGATCATTCTCCTGTCACTTACTAGTTGTGTAACCTTATGCAAGTTACTTCAGTCTCTGAACTTGTAAATGTCAGATTTGGGATTTGAACTTATTTCCATTTTAGCATATGTTCTAAACCATCATACTGTGTTGTCTTTAAAACAAAAACCAAAAGCCCTAGAACATGTTCTAGAGCATTTGAAAAGGTCATCTAACAGCCTATAAAAAAATAGAAGCCAAAGATATCCTTATCTTTTTAAAATACTCATTAAAATATGTTTAAAAATAGCCCATGGAGTCATGGATATCAGACCAATTGGGGAAAGTAGATTAATTGATGGCCAGAAGACTGAGATGGGCATATTGGACTCTGCTACAAAGCTTGCTTGTTTCTGATCTCTAAAAATCAATGAATCTCATTATATTAATAGCTCTTTTTTTTTTTTTTTTTAGTAAAGCACTTTATTTGCAAAACGAAAATCTTGTCCCATGTGTCTAGGTTATTGTAGGAGCTTATTAAGAAACTATACAACAACTTTCTAAAGTTGACTGGTACTGCTCTCTGAACTCTTAAGTTTCTGTGCTATGGCTCTGGGGGTGGGAGGTTTGGCCTGAGTAAGGAAAAGGGCCTCGCCTCACTGTCTGTAACTGCCATCTCTGAGGAAATCATTGAGAGTTACAAGTAGGATGCTCTATCTTCATTACAAAAACAAAAGAAAAAAGCAGTTAAAAGTGGAAATAATGGTTTCTTTTAGAATTATATTTCAATTTATTTCACCATGTGATTGATTCTGATGAAGTAGGGGTGATTTTTTTTATTGTTAGTTTAGGAAACAGGATGGTTGATGTTGGCATTATTTTGCAAATGTTGAAGAAAATCTATCATGGTAATAATTGAAATAAACTGGGACTCATGTTGGACAGGGGAGTGAGAGTGACAGCAGGGAGAAAGCATTTCAGCATGGTAGTGATTTGTGCATTCCTTGGTGTAGTCAGCTGTTATAATCCAGCTATTGGCATCCAGTGGCAGTTGGAAACAGATGATGGACTAGCTCTGTTCCAAAGACTGTCCTTTGCCTACTGTCTAAGTATCACAATGCTCAACTGGTACTGATTTTTCACAGCGTGATCATTTTCATTATGTATTCCCTTACCCCATGGGGGAGCAAAAGAGAGCAGAAGGAAGCATTGAGTGTCCTCTTCACATTCCTCCCACTTTTATGTCTATGTTGATTCAGAACTGATTCAGGAGAGCTGGATACAAAGCAGTGATAGGCTAATTCGAAGGGTTGGATCGATAAGATCAATTGGAAAAGGCTCTGAGGCAGGAATGTGCTGGCATATTCAGGGGATGGTAAAGAAGTCAGTATGGCAGGAACAGGAAAGAGAGAGCACAGTAGGAAGTGAGGTCACAGGGTACTGGGAATACAAATTGTGTAGGACTTTGTAAGCCACAGGAGGGACACTGACTTTAAATTTACATGAAAAGAGGAACCACTTTGCAGTGGTTTTATTTTTAATTGTTTTAAATAAGTTTATTGAGTCATATTTTACATATCATAAAATTTACCCATTTCAAATGTACAGTTCAATGACTTAGTAATAAATATACCAGTTATCACCATAGTCCAGTTTTAGAACACTTTCATGCTCTAGTGTGATCCCTCATGCCTGTTTACTTTTAATCTCATTCCCACCCCTAGCTATAGACAACCATTAATCTACTTTTTGTCCATATAGATTTCTTTTTCTGTAAATTACATCATACAGCATGTAGTCTCTTGTTTCTGACTTCTCAGTATGAGAAGTACATATCTCACTTAGTATGTTTTTGAAGTTCATGTCGCCAAATGTATCGGTAGTTCTCATGTTTCTGACTACTGTTTCATTGTATGAATATAGCACATTTTGTCTGTTGATTCACCATTTGTTTTATTTTTAAATTTTTGCCTGTTATGAATATTTATGTGTAAATCTATGTGTGGACTATGTCTTTATTTCTCTTGGGTAATATGGTAGGCAGAATTCTGGCCCCATGACCTTCATCCCTGGTGCTGCATCTATGACTATGTAACATTATATGCCAAAAAAGGACTTTGCAGATATAATTAAAGTTACTAATTAGTTGACATTAAAATAGATATTATCCTGGATTAGCTTGGTAGACCCAATGTAATGACATGAGCCCTTCAAAGCAGAAGAGGAAGGCAGAAGAAGAATTCAGAGATATTAACAGAAGAAGTCAGAGATTTGAAGCATGAGAAGGAATTGATACAGTATCGTTGGCTTGAAGATCAAGGGCTGTATGTTAAGGAAATGGAGACTTCAGTCTAATAGCTGTAGGAATTGAATCCTGCCAGTAACCAGTAAGATTTAGAAGATGATTCTGAGCCTTAAACGAGTATCACAGTCCTGGCCAATACCTTGATTGTAGCCTGGTGAGACCTAAGCAGAGGATCCGGTCATATTGTGCCAGACCTCAGTTCTGCAAACACTGTGAGATAATAAGTGAGTGTGTTTTAAACCATCGTTTGTTGCAATCTGTTACAATAGGAAAATAAAACTAATAGAGTAGATCTCTAAGATGGAATTGCTGGTTTATATGGTAAATTTCCACTTTATGAACCTTTCCAGTGGTTTTGAGTAGAGACGTGACATGATATTGTGAAAGTATCCTCTGGCTCTCCTGAAGCTAGCCTGTAGAGGGGCCAAGGGCAGAAGCAGGGAGAGCAGGTAGGAGGCAAGACAAGTGACGGAGGTTGGGCCAGAGTCGCTCTGCCTGAATTAGAATCCGGACAGAGCCATGGATGACAGAGGCATCTGGAGCTTGTTTGGGCTTCTTTTGGAAGTAGCATGGTGGGAGGTGGCATGGTGGTAGGTGAGGGTAGTGTGCAGGAGCCCTCGTTGACTGAACATCCCAAGACCACTAGTCAGTCTCAGGTAGAGCTTGAGTCCTCAGAAGGAGAGAGGGTGGTGTACAGTTGACTCAGTGGTAAAAGAAAGAGGCTATAAAATATTTTCTCTTTTATCATTGCACATAAATAAACAACCCCCACTCATTCTGAGACAGTCAGTTACTATCAAAGGTGATTAAATTTGACAGAGAAAAACAAACATCAAAATGAGTAGACTAAGAAAATCGTCTTATGGGAGAAATGTGATGTGTCATGTCATAAAAAGTGGTTTTGAGGGTGTGAATGTCATTCCACACAGATATATATGTGTTGTAGTGATATATCATACACAATGCAAAATACCCCTAGTACTTACTCTCAAGTATTAAGTACAAAACTTCCAAAGGACATAC
>NW_011888822.1:7603777-7611430 GCF_000151845.1 Pteropus vampyrus | reverse complement strand
TTGACTGAACATCCCAAGACCACTAGTCAGTCTCAGGTAGAGCTTGAGTCCTCAGAAGGAGAGAGGGTGGTGTACAGTTGACTCAGTGGTAAAAGAAAGAGGCTATAAAATATTTTCTCTTTTATCATTGCACATAAATAAACAACCCCCACTCATTCTGAGACAGTCAGTTACTATCAAAGGTGATTAAATTTGACAGAGAAAAACAAACATCAAAATGAGTAGACTAAGAAAATCGTCTTATGGGAGAAATGTGATGTGTCATGTCATAAAAAGTGGTTTTGAGGGTGTGAATGTCATTCCACACAGATATATATGTGTTGTAGTGATATATCATACACAATGCAAAATACCCCTAGTACTTACTCTCAAGTATTAAGTACAAAACTTCCAAAGGACATACTTAGCTCGATTTGGCCTGAAAGAGAAGCAGACTTCCTAATTTGTGTATTGTATGTTAATATTCACTTCTCCAAGTTTTTTGAAGTGAATTGCTGACTAACTCATTCACCATTTTGACATCTTAAATGCCGTATTGGTAGAAGTCATCCTTACCTGACTGAATCTCATAAGCTTCTTTAATACTTTTAGGTCTTTGAATACACATTATTCTTCTCTTCCTTTAGTACTTTAGTGTTCTTCTCACTTCTTAGGCTAATACTTCTCTGACCTTCCATGTTCAAATTAGGTGTCCCTTTGAAATGCTGCCAATCCAGGCACTTTACTCATCATATGTGGTTTTGTCTTTGCTTCTTATGTGTCTTCCTGACTTGATTTTGGGCTCCAAAAAGTTCAGGGTTCAACATACACTATTGCATTCCTAGAAATGCAAAGACCTTGGCACAGGGAAGTGATCAGTAAATATTGGTTGAATTAAAACAAAGAATTACAGTTATCACTTTATTACATGCCCTCTGGAGAAAGTCAGTTGTGATTGACAGCCCTCTCAATCCTTTTTCAAATAAATTTGGCAGAAGAGAGTACATTAGGTTGACCACAGACATGCGTATATCACATCTGGTTGCTAAGATCATTTTCAGCGTAAAGGAAACCACCATATACTAAGCACTTTGGGTCTTGGGCCTTATTAACTTGGCTGTATTTTTGGAGTTTGTTCCTGAGAAAACACTCCATGGGACAGTTTAAAAGAATGTGTTAACCAGCATTCGTTATAGGCCTTAGTAATTCCCCCTATATCATTGCAGAGATATGTGTGTGAGAAATGTGTTTATTAGAAAAGTGACTGGACAGCAAATATTTAAAGGATAAAGTATTCTTCAGAGAAGTTAGCATGGTTTACTATGTAGGGTACCATTAAGAGGGGAGAAAACCTTGATTTTCAGAACACAACTCAACCAAATACATGGGGTTTCATTTTCAGAGCTTCCTTTTCAGGCTTCCTGTTCACACATCCATAAGTTCTTGCAAACAATTCAATTTTATTTGACATTTATTGGGTTACACTTGACATTTCCAAGTGCCGTAGATACTTTTTTCTTCCTGACAACTCAGTCGTGAAATTATGATTGACACTCTATAATGTTCAGCTCAGTTGTGTTCAAAATTGACCAATGGTAAGTTTTAGAAGATGTACCAGTTACAAATTTTGTGACCCATGGATAACATTCTCACACTGGAAGTTGAGATAACATTAATAATTAGTCAAGGGAATGTCTCCACTGGTGGTCTGGGGTCTCAGGCTTCTTTTCTGGACTCAGAGCTTTGGCTAGCCTTTGTATGTCTCTCACAGCCCTCTGCGGAGGTACTCAGCAAATATTGGGCGAAAGAATAAACAGAACCACCTCGAGGATGTGTCTTTCATTATCTTTTAATTAATTTATTTAATACCCTTTTCCTCAATTAAAAAAAAAAGATCAATTGGTATCATTCCACGCAGAGATTTCTACTCTTGTCAATTTGATTTATGTGCTTCCAAACTTATGTATAAGTGCATATACACAGCCACAAAATGTGGTTTATAATGTACCTACCACCCATTTCACTTAAGACATCATGACCATCTTGTCAGGTAGTAGAGTTCCGTATCATTAATATATACAAAATCATTACTAAGGTACATTTCACCTATTTAACCAATCCTGTTTTCTTAGACATTTAGGATGCATCTATTTTTTCTCCATTGTAAACCTGCTGTGAACATTCTTAGTCCATGTATCCTTGTTCACTTAGGTGCTTAGTGCTATAGAATTGAAATTGCTGGTTGCTAAGTATATGACTTTTGAAAGTCGATCATTACTGATCATGGAAGGTTGTATACCAGTGTACACTCTTAATACAAGTGAATGGTCGAATCACTCTTAAAGTGAATGTGAATGTGATTGTTTCCCCACAACCTCTCTGAAATTGTCATTCATTTTCAGTTTTTACCAGCATGTCCACTCTCTTTTGGACACCACTACTAATTTTGATAGAGACATAATAATATATAGCAAGCAGTATGTTATAGAGTTTATATTATTTGAGAGCCAGCTATATACTGTCTATTGTAACTTTGTACCTGTGAGTTTAGATTGTAAGTTCCTTACATGGATAGCCTGCTTAATATTGTAGCCAGCACACAAAACAGTATGTGTACACTTCTGCACAGATAGATCTCCAATGACTTCTTCAGTGAAAGAAATTCCACAGTCTGTTCTCTTTGTGAATGCCCTTGAGCCCATCTACAGGCATTTTTCCAATATCTGTTTTTAAATATCAGGAGTTTTCACTCTCCTGCATGATTCTGCCTGCTTCCTCATGCTATTCTACTGGATTTTTGACTCGAATTCCTTTTATGTGTTGGGATCAGCTCTATCTTCCGGCCACCTCTCGTCTTCATCCGGCATATCTTATGCTATTCTGGAGAATCGATTCTAACTTATTTCATTTTTAGGGATCCACATTTAGCTTATTTGCTTTGGACATTTACTGGATTTTATTTGAGCAAATGGTGTACCTATAACGCAATTGAAAGCAAAATAAAACGTGGATTTAGCAGTAATGATCACAATTTTTGTACCATTCTTCTTTTGGTGCCTTTGTGATTTGGGAGGGTCATAATACCTCTCAAATCTCCTTACTGATATGTAATATTAATAAAATAACCTGTCTACTTCATAGGGTGTGGTGAAGATGAAATGTTATGAATATAAAAATTCTAAAAAAAAAATAAAATAATTGAAAAATTAAAGTTTGTATTGTTTTCCAAGGAAAAGACAGGAGGATTCAGCCAAGCAGTGGGCCAAATCCAGAAATGCAGACAACCAGGAGGTTGAATACACAGAGCTGGGTCAAGCTAGGAGGCCAAAAGTTTAAACAAATTTTACTGAAGAAACTCTGTAGGAAGTAAAGGAATAAGTGAGTAAGAAAAGGTGGCAAAATTGCCTTATGCTTAGGGAAAGGCCTTGATCTATTTCCCTGGCCAGGAATATTTTTTATATTTCTCTCTTGGAAAATGATTGGTCTGCTATGTAGTAGATGGTTTTGGGAGCCCTATGTTGAAGTACCTGTCTGGGCTGAGAGCAGGTGGAAGTAGAAGGAAAGGTCACTTTTATTGAGGGTCTTTCATGTGCTAGACATCATATTAAATACCTTTTCAAATATTACTTTTTTGAGTTCATACAGTCTAACGAGAACACATTTTGGAGATAAGTCCACTGGTACACATTATTATTATTATTCCTAGGTCTGTTATAACAAATTATCACAAAACAGGTGGCTTAAAATGGCTGAAATGGATTCTCTCACAATTCTGGAGGCCAGAAGTCTGAAATCAAGATGGCGGAAGGGTTGGTTCCTTCTGGAGGCTCTGAGGGAGAATCTGTTCTGTGTCCCTCTTCTAGTAATAGTGGAATTAAATAAGGATTAAATAAAAAATGGTTGGACAAAATTATAAAACATCTACTACATTGAAATTTGCCAGAGTATATTCTAGTTTGATTGTTTCTCATTTTCTTTCTCTCACTCTCTTTATTTTCCTTCCTGCCTGCCTGCCTTCCTTTTTTCTTCCTCTTTTCTTCCTTTTTCTTTCTCTTTCCTTTTCTTTCTTTATGCTGACTCTTTCACCATCCTGATTTTAAAGTCTTGTGATGTTATACTGGCTGACACCTATGACTTAAATATGAATAATAATTGTATCTCAGAGTAATGGCACTATTTTACTTGCTACTCGATGTCATGTGTTCTCCTATAAACATTTTTTTCTTTTAAGTACTAACATCATTTTTAGAGGATAGCATTTTAATCTAGTAGACAATTGACATGGACTCCATTTCCCAGTACCATGTTCAAATTTTATTTTTCTAACAACATCCTGATTCGTTTGAAGGCATTTCAGTGCTATATTGAGGGGAATTAGTGTCCAGTTTGGAATAGCAATGTGTTCCCAGATAAGTTTTTCTTATCGGGTAGAAGAAGAAGCCAGGCCAGAGAGCTCCTTTGGAGATTTCTTGGTTTGTGATTTAGTTGCAGCAAGCTTATTAAGATCTATTTGGACTTTTTTTCCCTCGATTTTATATTTCACCCAGTGTGAGTGATATTTTTTAAATGATGAAAAATAAAAACTGTGGTCCTAAAGTATAGGGTATTAGACTATGAAAACTGTGTACATCTCATCCAATTTCATGTTTCATTATAGAAAAAGTTCTACGAGAACTTTACAAAAACAAAGTTCTATGAGAACTGGCATTAATTAAATCTGGAGATTTAATTCATTTAATTAAGGACTTATTCCTCACTTAAATTAATACCACTTGACATTCTAACCCTTAATCTCGTAATTGGGTCATTTTGCCACAGTGTATAAATTGTGAACTTGGACCCTTTTATTATACTGAAAATTCAATTGTAAAAAGATTTATTAAGGAGGAAGTGAAATAATTTTATTTTTAGCTTTGTTTTAATATAAATTCTGATATTGTATATAACATACTGAAATTTGTAATTTTTTAACTGAAATTTTAGGATTGTATAATATAAATTTTAGCCTTTGAAAATATTATAAAATCCTAGAAGATATTTTGCATAGATCTCAGTTTATGTCAGGCCAGGTGCCCCTAGAACCTCTCATAGAGCAGCAGCCTCTCCTGTGCCTCCCCAACGTTGCAGGCATGGGGGAACCGTATGTCTCTTCTGAGACCCAAGGTGAACCACACCAGACCCACTGAGGCTCAGGCTCCTCTCACCAATTTTTGGCAAACTTTGACCAGTGAGAAAAAGGAAACAGAGACTGAAAAAGCCTGAAGGTAAATTCCTTGCCTTGCTTTTTTGCCCTGTGTTCTCCCCTCCTTCTCCCTCCTGAGTTGTTCTCAGACCCAGTGGCTCCATGGCCTCTCTGGAGACCTCCCATCCTCCATGACCAGTCAACCAGCTGTGCTCTCTGTCGAAGCCCTGGCCACCTGGACAACATATAGCTTTGTATTCCTTTCCTTCCTGCCTGCCTTGCTGCCCCGTCCCTCTCATCCTGTCTTCCCTGCAGTTCTACCCTCAAATAAAGAATATACTTGGCATATACTTAAAAAAAAATACACCCTGTTTGTTAGACAAGCCAATCTAAGATATTTTGAAAACATAAATTTTCATCATTAATTTGTTTAAATATTTATTAGGTAACTAGATAATTTCAGCAGGAACAAACCCGTGTTCTTGATTAGGCGCCACAATGTCTTTACTTCTTGGGTACAAAAATAGCCTTTTAAATTATACATACATGAAATATATATAATTATGTGTTGATTATATTATTGAATTTTTACTATTTATTCATTTCGTGATGTATAATTACTCATCTTGATAAGAAGCAGACATGTTTTTTGAAGTGGTTGGATTTTATAATATTATTTTATGACTAAATCCAAGAGAAAAGCACACAGACAGATTTATAGTAACCCACTGGCCTTCTCCCACCCCATCCACTCTCATCAGCCTCTCTTCAGTTGGATGATGATGTATAAAACTCCTGTCCTCTCTCTTTCCTTTACTGCCATTACTTGGAGAGAAAGGTTCTAATACAGCTTTTTAGGCTGTCAGATTTTTACCCTGAGCATTAAAAAAAAATTGTTAGGTCTCCACTGGTTGAAGTGCTACCATGTTTTAAGTTTCTTCTTTATAATAATCAACTCTTTTATTTAGCATTTAGTAGCTATGAAATGTTAATATTTAAATCAGATTTTCTACTCATGTCATTTTTTTTGTCTTTTTTCACTTAGTCTAATTCTCTCAGTCTACTTTTTCTAGCTCATGATTCTACTTAAACTTATTAATCAAACTGTGCTCTGAGTCCTAATTCTTTTGAAATGCCGAATATAGTTTGTTTTCTTAAAGGTCCTTTTATTTAAGATTTCAACCTGACTTTGGACATCTCAGAGAAGTACAACTTGTTTTGATTATTTTTTGCTTAGCATGTAGCTTTTATGAATCTTCTTTAATTATCTCCTGTAGGAATTTCTGATTCTTTTCTCAATAGCTTATTTTTATCACACAGTGATAAAGTTGAACTTAATTCTTCACTTATGCCATCCACCTGGGTCAGGTCAGCCCATGGAGTTGCTTACAGTGAGGCGGTCAGTCCTGTTTAAGATATCTATCTCAATATTGATATTGAGACACACACACACACACACACACACACACATATATATCACTGCTTTGATATTGCTAGTAAAAGTTCATTTGAACAATCTGGTGTAAATTTTTAGTGAGAATTGGAGGTATTAGTCTGTGAGTCAAGTGCACCCATGGAATTTAATGTCTTTTCAACTTACATTAAGCTTTCAAACCCCCTAACCCAGTTGGTGGAAATGTTTATATTTATTTGGCTGAGTGGAAGTAACTCTCAACTGAAACTCTCTAAGATCAACAGTTGGGAAAAATATGGTACTCAGTAAGGTTCTTTGAGAAGGTTTCTATTTTCTTTGAGATAATCTCCTTCTTACACAGCAGGGCAGTTTTCTTAAGCAGAGGGTGTTCTTGACATTTTCCCAAACTGTTGCAGCTCCTCAAGATTGCTCTGGGAATTTAAATATGTTTATCTAAATTCATCTATTTGCTATTTAAAGAGGAGAATGTTTTTACACACTTGTGAATGGGAAATACTTTTTAAAACTCTGTTAGATTCTGAGTAAGGAGAGTTATTCTAAATCTACCTTTTTTCCCAAATAAAAATTATACAGATTATATACTGGCCCTTATGAAATATTTTTGTATTTTGCTTTGTACAAACCATACCATAGCATAATTTGTCTCTCCCTTCAAGGAAAGTCTCTGGGTTGTGAATGAACAACATTTATGCAAACTGTCATGCAGGTGAGACTTGATCTTTGTTTTCTCGAGGGGACCTGTGTTGAAAAGTTCTGTCCTCTGTTTGTCACTCCATTGACTGGTAAATAATTATGCTTATAGTTATAGTCACATCCACACACAACTTTGGTGTCCAAATAACAAGGAAACACATCTTTTCCAGTATGTCCAATCAGCTGTAGTTATGCAGAAAGCCAGGGTAAAAAGGGCTCAGATGTCCATGGAGGTGGGTTCTGAGTCAAGCCCTCTTTGTGGATGTTCTTGTATTTCATGTGGAGAGAGTGGCCTGATGGGAAAAGCCCAGTTCCTCTGGTTTAGTTCAACATGGACCCAGAGAACAGCTACCTAGAACCAACT
>NW_011888822.1:7571128-7603727 GCF_000151845.1 Pteropus vampyrus | reverse complement strand
GGAGAGAGTGGCCTGATGGGAAAAGCCCAGTTCCTCTGGTTTAGTTCAACATGGACCCAGAGAACAGCTACCTAGAACCAACTGGACAGTTGCTTTTTTCATTCATTTTCTTCAAATCTGTCTGGATGAAATTAAGTTTATTTATCCTAAAGTCCAGTCATAGTGGCATAATTTTGATTATTTTTCAAGACCAGATCCTTCATATTTGGATGTTTCCCATGAATTTTCTGGCTGTGTTCCTTCCTTCCTTCTTTCCTTCCTTTTTTCATAATTTACTTTTTAAACAAGTTTATACAGAAACATTATACCCATTTATAAATTGCCCATTTATAGTTAATCCTCCATTCCCATCCCACCCCAGGCAACTCTTAATCTACTTTCTGTCTCTTTAAAATTGCCTTTTCTGAACATTTGGATCATACGATGTGTAGCTTTTTGTGCCCGACTTGTTTTGCTTAGCATAATGTTTTTAAGGTTCATTCTTGACGGCATATGTCAGTTGTTCCCTTGCATTGCTGAATAGTATTCCATTGTATGGGTAATACTCCCATTTTGTCTATCCATTTACCAGTTAGTAGACCTTTAGATTATTTCTAGTTTGAGATGATTATGAATAATGCTGCCATGAATATTCACATGCAAATCTTTGTGTGGGCATGTTTTCATTTCTTTGGGTCGATACCTGCTATTAGAATTACTGAGTCATTTGATAATTCTGTTTTTAACTTTTTGAGAAACTATTGAACTGTTTTCCAGATTTTCACACTATTTTACAATCCTATCAGCAATGCTAAAGGTCTTCTATTTTTTTACATCCATACCAACATTTGTTATTTTCTGCCTTGTATATTATAGCTATTGTACTTATTAGCTGTTGATCTGAATTCTTTGGTAAATTGTCTAGCCATACCTTTTGCTTGTACCTTTTGCTTGTTTTTTTTTATTGTATTTTGTTTTATTTTGTTATGTTATTCACTTTAGCATGGAGGGTGGTGGAAGACTCAGAGAAGAAACAAATTAAAGCTTGTCATTTCTCAGATATAACATGCACAGATCTGTGAGCTGAATGATCTCAAACAAAGAACAATTTGTAATTTTCTGAGAGATGGTCATATAAGAGAGATTTGCTTACCTGGTGGTGGAGTTTAAGAGGTGGTAGTATTCAGCTGCCTGCCTAGCAGTATCACCTCTGGATTGCTTGATTTATTTTCCTTTTTCATTGCCTTTATAGTAACTCATGTGTGATGTAAACTTTGTTTCTTTGCAGAAAATAGACATGCAGAAAAGCTACCATGATAATGGAAGGAAAGGAAAAAAAGTTTATGGGCAGAGAAGATAAACTTTGTGTAGAAAGAAATAAGTAATTCATTGGCAGCTCAGATTTATGAAATCAAAGTCATCAATTGCTTCTGCAACAATTCAAGAAAAATTGACTTGCGAACCTACGTTTACCAGTCTTCTAGTCAGTGCAAAAAAAAATTTTTTTTAATTGTTTTCATTATACATGGAACGTTAGAGCAACGGCACTTACTTTGTTCCAGGTTCTTTGCCAACTCATTTTAATATATGATCTTATTTCTTCCCTAAACAATCCTGTGGAGGAGTAAATCCTGTTATGAGTTTTATTTCTCAAATGAGGAAACTTCCATAGTTTTGGAAGTTTGTTCAGTGTTAAAAGTGGTTTTTTTGGAGTTGGCATTTGAGCACTGGCTCACGGAATTCAGGGTGCTACCTAACTACTTCTAGAGTTGTCATCTCAGATCTGGGTGTCCCCCCAGCTACTGTCAAGGCTCTAATGCAGGGTTTCTTAAATTTGATATTATTGACACTTTCGGTCAGATAAATCTTTGTTGTGGACTGCTGTCCTGTGTGTTGAAGGATGTTTAGTAGCATCCTTGGCCTCTACCCACTAGATGCCAGCAGCAGCCTTCAGTTGAGACCACCAAAAATGTATCCAGACATTGTCAAATATCCTGTGAGGAGCAAAATCTCCCTGAGTTTAGAACCACTGTAATTACCAGGCAAATTAGGATTTTGTTCTTGTGGTGCACTGAGGAGAAAATCATGGTTAATTGTTTTGGGTAGATAGAAGACATATTACTGAGATGGCGCTATCTTAGATTTTATCCCTGCCCAGAGTTAGCCAGACTGCAAAGTTAGAGGATACAGTCTCCAAGGCCGTCTTCATTTCTGACACCAACTTCAGGTGTGGGGGTTTCCAAAAACCACTCTTAGGTTCCATAGTTTGTTGGAAAGATGCACAAAATGCACTGAAAACTATCATATTGATGGTTACAGTTTATGCAGAGAAAGGATACAGATTAAAATCAGCCGAGGGAAGAGATGCATAAGGCAGAATTTGGGAGGGCTCCATACATGAGGATCCTTTGTTTTTTTTCCCAGTGGAGTCAGAACACATTATCTTCCCAGCAATGATGAATGACATTAGCTACAATGTTGCCACCAGGGAAGCTTGCTGGGGTTCAAAGTTGAGCATTTTTAATGGTGCCTTGTTATATAGGCGTGATTGATTTATTGCTCATGTGGTGATTTCACCCTCCATGTGACTCCAAGCTCCCACCTTGGTCTTTCTGGCGTGGTCACCTCTTATCCTAAATCTATTATGTGTGGCTGGGCCCACGTAACAGCCCTCAACCTAAATAAACAAAGACACGCTCTCTAAGATTGCTCCCCAGAGGTTGTCTGGCGAAAGCCAGACAACTCTTTGGGCATGGCCAAATTCTTTGTTACCCAATCCCTGAGAAAAGGAGCAGATGTCCATGTGTAGTTGAGATTACATGGCATATAGACTCAGCTAGTAGCAATTCAGGGATAATGTAAATGGCTGGCATATTGGTTTGCTAGGGCTGCCTTAATAATACATCACAGACTGGATGGCTTAAATAAAATAAATTTTTTTCTCACAACCCAAGGTGTCAACAGGGTTGATTTCATTCTGAAGACTCTCTCCTTAGCTTTCAGATGGCTGCCGTCTTGCCGTGTCCTTACACAGTCTTTTTTCTGTGCCCATACATCTCTGATGACCTTCTCCTTTTAGACACTGATCATCAGGTATTAGGGCTCCAACCTAATGACCTCATGTTAACATAACATTTTAAAGACCTTAGCTCTAATATTCTGGTACTAGGGGTTGGGACTTCAATATATAATATTTTTTTGACGGGGGGAGGGGGGGGATAGTTTATCCCATAAAATCCTGCCCTTTAGTCTACTCATGTTCCCCCAAATTCATTTTCTTCTTATGTACAAATTATACTTACCCCATCCCAACAACCCTAAATGTATGAACCTATTTTATCATCAGCACCAAGGTCTCATCTAAATATCTACATCAGCCATGGGTAAGAATCTAAGTATGATTCATGGTGAGGCAATATTCCTCCCTAGCTGTGAACCTGTGAAACCAGACAAGTTATCTGCTTCCAAAACAAAATTGTGGGGTAGGCCAGGCGTAGGATAGAAATTCACATTCCAAAATGCAGAAATCAGAATGAAGAAAGGAATCCCAGGTTCCAAGCAAGTCCAAAACCTAGCATGACAAATTCTATTAGATTTTAAGGGTTAAGAATTATCTGCTTTGTTTTGGAGATGCTCTCTTATCTTCTGAACCCACTGGGATGGCGGCAGCAATGCCTTTCGGGCTCATTGGGGCAGCATTTTGCCCCCTCAGTCTTGGGCAGTAGCCTCACCCCCCACAATTCCTGGTCAAAGTAAATACATTAGATCTGTACAGTAGAGAGAGAAATATTAAGTCTTGCTTGATCCTTATTTGTTTAGAAGTTATAGTCAAAATGAGATGGGCATCTATACAAATAGTTGTAACGAACTAGTTGTAATAAATAATAAATTATCTAAGTGCTAGAGACATTATGTTCTTAGAGTTTAGAACTTTTGATCTAAAATATCTTCAAGGATAGTTTGAGATTTTTGTTTGCTTCATATCTTATAAGAAATGATTGGATTAATAAACACACCACTAAAAGTGAGAATTAATGCATTTGCTTTGGTAAGCTGGAGAATTTCAGTATTCCGGATAGGACTGGGGGTCATAATTGAAAAGCTCAGCAGCCCTGTCATCATTCCTAAATATGTTTCTAATATAGTTTTAACCTCTATAAATAATCTTAGCTCAGATATAGGAATGTTTTCCACAGATGCTCTGAATTTGTTCTGAGAGCTTTGAGTACTTATTTTTTAAAGATTGTTGCTCTTGGAAGAAAGAGATAAGGTAATTTTAAGGCTTCAAAGTTTGTGTTCAGAAAATATTTGTGACTTCTCTTTAAAAAATAAGTCACTCATCTACACAGAACTGTGCACACAGATGTTTATAGCAGCTTTATTCATGATTGCCAAAACTTGGAAGCAACCAGGATGTCCTTTAGTAGGTGAATGGTTAAATAAACTGTAGTACATCCAGACAATAAAAATATTATTCAGTGCTAGAAAGAAATGATCTATCAAGCCATGAAAAGACATGGAGGAAACTTAAATGCATAGGACTAAGTCAAAAAAGCCAATCTGAAAAATCCACATGATATATGGGTCAACTATATGATATTTTGGAAAAGGCAGAATTGTGGAGACAGTAAAAAGATCGGTTATTAAGATGGAGTATATGGGAGAGAGGGATCTATAGGGGGAGCACAGAGGATTTTTAGGGGAGTGAAACTACTTTGTATGATACCATAATTGATGGATATATGTCATTATACAATTGTCCAGACCCACAGAATATACAACATCAAGTTGAATCCTAACATGAACTGTGGACTTTGGTTGACTACGATGTTGTCAGTGGTAAATGTTGATCATGGGGGAGGCTATATGCCTGTGTCGCAGTAGGGGGTTTATGGGGAATCTATACCTTATGCTAAATTTTGCTGTGATTGTAAAACTGGTCTAAAAAATAAAATTTATTTAAAAAAAAAGTCAAAATTTTTTTTTTTTAAATTCAGAATGGAAAGCATTTGTTTTCTCACATTTTCTCATTTGTCTCTTTCTATGTTGCTATAGAACCTCAGGCTTACATAGGATCGAAAAATCATATGGCTGGGTCTCACCATTTGGTCAAGACCATACCCTTCACTCTTTCCTCATTTGAGGAATCATTTTGTATTCTCCTTATTCTGTTGCCTTTTGTGTAACATGAATACCCTTTTGTTTAGCACATTTAACCCCAACAATGAAATTTTCTTAAATTGAAAATGTCAGTGGCTCTCATACAGCAGTTTAATTTTTTTGCTGTCATGTTAGGCCTGACAAAAGTCACACAAGACCTGTCTCCAGGGTGTTTGTGTTTTATATTCCGATGGAGATTCACTTATACCAACTGTTCTACAGAGAGCTAATCAACACACATCTTGTTTCTTTGTCAAGGCAGCTAATGGGGTTGACGACATCATCTTTTCTCTCTTTTTCTTTTTAGGATTAGGAACAAGTGAATTAACTTTCCATAGCGATAGTTTCTGAAAACATTTTCTCAAGAACAAAAAGACAGATTTTCTTTGTATATAAATAAGAAGATGGTTGATGCTGGGGGAATGAAGAATCTTTTAATAAAACATCGCCCCTCCTCTTCTAGTTTGGTTCAACTGGGAAAAATCAATTTTAAGTTCTTTAAGTACAAAGAAAGATCAAAAAGAGAAGCTGATGATCTCAATTGAGGGCAAGGTGGGACACTTAACTTGGACTTTATCTCTCTGGTGGACTTTAAGCAGCCTGTTTCTAAATGGAATAGATTAAAGAGACTAAAGTTTTCTTCTGTGAGGGTGGGAATAAAGAGCCACTTGAATAAAAACATTGCCCAGTGTTTTCAAATTACTATATTTTTTTAGTCTCGAAATTTCTGACTATTATTTTAGTCTTGAAACTTCTGACAGGAGTATAGTTTTACCATATTAAAATACAGCATTACCTTATATTTAAAAGTATTTAGTTAATTTTCATTGATATTTTTTTCTCCTTTCCATCAGAGATTAAACATACTGCAGTAGTTTTGAGGCATTAACATGTGGAATGGAAGAGATTCATAATTATAAAGTAACTATTAATGTTTAAAAATCTTAGATAATTTATATCTTTTAAATTTCTTAAAATTTTATTTTCTTCACTATGGAGAGAAACATAATGACTCACCTCAGTTTATTTTCTTCACTGTGGAGAGAAACATAATGACTCACCTTTACTTCTGGTATATTTGTTTTTAATTAATGCAATTCAATTTAAAAAATAGGACAAGTATATTAGTGAAGGATAAGGAGGTATTGTTACTTTGCAAAACCTACCATGAAATCTGTTAAGAAAATATGCTTTTCACTTTTAGAATAACACAGAATTTCTGTAAGATATGGTCATAGTAGAAAAGTTGAAACCAGAAAGAATTTTAAAGAGGAAAGTAAAACTCATCTATTTAAATTGTCCCTAGAGAGAGAGAACTTAGTTCATCTCCTTTAATTTATTTTTCTATGTCCAAATATATATGTATTAACTATTTTCATATAGCCTTACTTCTTAAAATTGAGATCATACTTTTGTTGTAGTTTGCTTTTTTACATTAACATGTGTATGAGAATTTTTCTGTTACTACATACTCTCTCCTAATGTAATTGCAATGATTGTGTTAAAGCTTATCATTTGATGAATTAGAACTTATTTAACCACTCTACTCCTGTGGGACTTTTAGGTTGATTTGTTTAAATTACTCTAAATTTATGACCTGAGGAGTAAAGACAAAACTTTAAAAGGTCAAATAGATGGGAATGTTCACCATCCTCAGAGAACCAAAAGATTCATTAAAAAGGCTCATCAGCTAGCGGCCTGATGCTTGAGTATCTTTCTGCAAATGCTTGTCTGTCAGTGCAGAATCTTGAGTAGACAGATGTGTGATTCCTTCCTCGAAGCTGTGGATGGCTCTGATTGAGCCAGAGTTTTCACCACAGTAACTGGAATAGTGTGCCTCCGTAAATCAAAGATAAGAACTTTTCTGATATTGTAGACAGCTAAGATGAACAAGAACTTTAGGGCATTTCCAATTAAAGTAGTGAATATGATTTGTGGGACATTGGAGAACTGTGACAGCTGCCTTGTAATGTTCAGTTCACCCTCTGTTGTAGATACATTCAACAAACCTGTATCGAGTGGCCACAATGTGCCAGGCACTGGGGTGGGTGCTAGTGATACATCATGAATGAGACATGGATCTTGTACATGAAGAGCTTACAGGTTATGGAAGGAGACACATGACTCTAGTACAATGTTATAAACACAGTAGTATAAATTTATAAATTATTACAGGAACACTATAATTTACAAACCTTATCTGAGCAGTCAGAAGGCTTCACAGGGGCAGTTGGATTTCTCATGCTAATGGTGTAAGAAGAGTATTTCTATGTATGCCAATGTTAAGTGGTTTGGACTCGAGCCAGTGACCAGTGAAATGTGTTACATGTTTGTATTTTAATAGCTAATACTGGATTACAGCGTTGAGGTAAGACTGAAAGTATAAAAAAACTAGTTTTCACACAAATATCTCAAGGCATCCTATAATGCTACTGTACACCTAATAAAAAGAAAAGAGCACTGAGTTTTTATTACTAACTCTTCATAAATCAGGGGCTATTACAGAGTGTAAATGATTCTCCCTCCCCCCAGATACAATACCTAAGCCCAGTGAAAACAAGGACCCTGTTTATTTTATTTGCTTCTGTATCCCCAGCATCTAGCACACTGCCTGGCACATGGCACATATTGATAATGCATTCATGTCAAAATTCTATTTAAGAGGAGGTTTGATTGATTCCATTAGGTAACAGAGGATTGCCCATTATTTTGATTTTCAAATGCTATAGTTTGAAAATCTAATATATGTTTTGTTATTAAAAAAATCCAGTAGAAAGAATAGAAGTACTATTATAATACAACGTACATTTAATTTTCACTGAAAAGGACAAATGTTGCTCTGAGATTACAAATAGCAGTATATGCTTATGTCAATTATCGTTTTTTCTAATTATGACACTTTCCTACTAGAGTACCAAAATTTCAAGCTTCACCTGTTCTCTGTAGATTCTAAAACAAATATTTAAAACAGAGATTTGAAGTACCCTCAAGAGGATTTCATTTAAGAACTCTTTTTCCATCCTGGTGAATATAGAGATTAAAATTGTGGCATTTGGTTTTCACCCAGTTTCACTAATGTAGCTTGCCACGCTGACATATTTCTTTCCCTATTTTGATAGACTGTTTTGTAAGTTGCTGAAAATTTAAATCAGATTTACATATAAAATAAATTTTGTAGTGAATAGTAGCAGAAAGAACAAAAAGTGAGCCCTATAAATCATATCAACAGAGTTTGCATGCTGGGATCTACCACTTTAGAGAGAATGCTCCATGGGGAAGAAAGCTGTCTGAGACACTGCAGACTGTTTACTTCTGGTGCAGGCAGCCTGCTCTTTACAAAAAGAGCATGGCAGTCTGGCCAAATTGCATTGCTACTGCAGATATGCTTGTTTTTTTTCTATTAATGGAAAAATTAAAGTAATCAAATAATCTTGAAGATTTCCTTTTTTCTCCTTTATTCTTTCACACATATTACTTAATTGGCAAAACTTAAAAAATAAATAAATAAATAAACCTTAAGGGTGATTAGAACTTTTTTTTTTCTAGCACCTGCTAATAGCAATAGTTCAAATGCAGATCCTTAAGAATTTCATGAAGACTGATCAGCTTAATGGGTAGAATATTGTACATTCTGTTTTGTGCTTTGCCATTTTTCACTGAACAGTATGTTAGAGATCATTATATAGGGCGCATCTCCATTCTTTTCTGTAGTTCATAGTCTCCCAGCTTATGGGAGTACCGTATTTACTTAAGTATCCCTGCTGACTTCCTCTCCCTTTTTGTTAAAGACCTGAAACTATTATTCTAAAGTGGCTGAGGACTTGAAACTTAGGGAAATAGGAACAATAGAACATTTTACAAATGATGGTTCTTGCTCTGAACAAAAATAAGAGACTTGCTTCTGCCTGCTCTATACTCTCCTTTAATGTTCACAGCAGAATTCCATACTGTTCCCTGAGACAGTGATTTGTGACCCAGGGTATTTCCAGTCAGTTTTTGTAGTATTGTGAGGTTTTCAGAGAATATCTCTAAGAAAATTTATTTTATATATTATATACCATAAATCATAATTTAAAATTATAAACTGCAATAAAATAAACCAATTAAAATAATACAAATAGAAATTATATGCATTATAATTTAAAAGTTATAAATTAAACATAGTTACTTTATAAATTTAATTTTTAAAGTATAAATTACAATTATATATAAATATGTAGTTTAGAAATTATAGCATAAAATATATAAATATATTTTTGTATGTGTATATGTAGCCCACTAATGTTTCATGAATTAAACTTTTTTGCCTTAATAAGAATAATATTAATAGCAATAATGGTGGGAACCTCCACCTACTGAGCTCTTACTTGTGCCAGGTGTTATATTAGGGCAGTTTATAAAAACCAGGTCATTTAATTCTTTAGCCAATTTTTGAATTGAAAGATGTTGCCTTCATTGTACAGACAAGGGAATTGGTGTTGAGAAAGTTTGTCACTTGCCATACTCTTGACCATTAACATCATACTGCTTCTTTATTAAATAACACTGGAGGACTCTTTCACCAAATAGGGTTTAAATTGGGGGACACGGTCTCTTAGGGTGCATTTTAAAGGGCAGCGTGGAGGAGAACGTCCATGACCGTGGCAATGCCAAGAAGAGTTCACAGTGAAAATGTTTGTGCGCCTCTCATCCGCCCCAATGGAGGGGTGCTGAAAGGGCAGTTGGTGGCTTTAAATGAGCAATGGCTTTTCGTTCTTGCACTGACCAGTTTCCATTTTCCCCATAAAAAATGGAAAAGAGAATGGAGGCAGGGACATAGGAAGACTGGCCAGAACCTTGGTGGAAATCAAATGTTGGTCTGGACCAGTGTTTGGGTCTAAATTTATGATCTGAAGGCCTCATAGATGACTGACTGATAGATAGGGGAGCAGCCTTTAAAAATGATAGACTGGGCTTTGGAAACCCCGTAATATAGTGTGATAGGAGACTAGCATCCCTAGATTTATTTATATAGTTGTGTGTTATGTGTGTATTTGTCTGCATTTTAAACTGATAAAGACAGGAGTACAGAAACCTACAATGACTGATAAACACAGCTATTTAATTTCGTCTGAATTTTCAGTATGCACCACTGAAGAGTGAAACTCTTAAGAATATGTTTTAGTCTTTTCATGTAGGATATGGGAATAGAGTGGAAAAAAAAGGAGAATCTGAGAGGGAATAATTAATTGAATAATAATTGACTGTCGAGGGGGGAAATGTTTGATCAAACATCTGTTTTTTCAAATATTTATTTTACTGGAATATGAAGGTACACATAAACTTCCAGCTCATTTTTGTTTATATAGTTAGTTAGCAAAGAAGGTATGATGCTACAGCTGCTGAGCTCGTGCTATTCTTTTGTCAGGTGAGAGAGGATTTTTTTTTTTCATAGTTGAGGGCTTTTAGATGTGCCTAGCATGAAATGCCCCATATAATGTCATCTTACTGTCGGCAATGTTTAATTGAAAATTAATGCAAGAAAGATCAAAGAACTCACTCTATTTTCTTGGCGTTCATCAGTGTCCACAAGCATGGGAGCAAAGAACTGTGTTTAGTGGTTATTAACTCTTTACTGCAAAAAGATAACAGGCACAGTGCTTATTACAGTACTTATGCTCAAGAAAGTTTAAAATTGGGAGGATTGTTTCACAAACTATATAAATGTCTAGCCAATATACTGTATACTTGAAACTAATAATAATTAATAAAAACTAATAATAACTAATAATAATTGCAGGAGTCATTAAAACAAGATTCGAGTAGCCTCTGGAAATAAGACAAATCAGATATAATATTTAATGACTGAGAAAGTTGTGTTGCTCCTAATAGACAAAAAGGTTAGCTATCAAAGAAGATTTTATGTTCCTTAAGCATTTGGCAGGATCAGAAGGCTAATATTTTAGGACGAGCAAAACACACAACTGTGTTAATATTAATTGCTGATTTTATGTTTCTTGTGCTGTTTTTATATTCGCTTTGTGAGTATGGGGGGTGGGTTAAGAAAAAATGGGGCCAGGGTGGGGAAAACTTGTTTGTTTAATAATTTTAATAGTGATCATCGTCACCGATGACATTTCAAGGTTGGGCTGAAAGACAAGAATATCAAGGTTTTGCTATTTAGTGACTTGAAAGAAGAGAGGAGTTTGTTATTCAGAGATGTGAAAAGGGAAGCATCACATGATGATCCAGGTATGTTGGAGTTACTGGGAGAAGGCCCCAGAAAATCACTAGAGGTTATCCCACACTCCCAGGGCTGAGCCTACTCTTGGAGCTGAGGGTAGTGGGTATTGGTCATTTATGTGCATGCCTCTGAGAGCCACACGTGCTTTATCTAATTAACCCTCCCACACTGCTGTGAGGAGGCTGCTGTTATGACAAAGTCGTTTATTCACAGTGCTAAGAGATGGTAGAGGAAGGGCCTGAAGCCAGCTCTCATGTCTTTTACCTGTGTGACATGGACTGTATTAGTTTGCTAGGGCTCTAACAAACTAAGAGTTATAACTTTGCTGTGGCAAAGTAATGCAGACGGGTAGCATAAAAACAGAAATTTATTGTCTTACAATCCTGGAGGTTAGAAGTCTAAGATCAAAGTGTGGACATAGTTGTTTACTTCTGAGGCTGTGAAGGACAATCTGTTCTCTGCATCTGTTCTAGCTTCTGGTGGTTTGCTGGCAGTCTTTGGTCTTCTTTGGCTTGTGGAAGCATTACCACGATCTCTGCCTTCCTCCAGATTTTCTTTTTGTACAGATACCTATCATGTTGAATTAGAACCCACCCTAATGACTTCATCTTAATTAATTACATGACATCGACTCAGAGGGTTTTTTTGATCCATTATAATTTTTATTAATGAAATTTTTGATATTGATGTCACGAAGTTTTATCTTATGCCTTTTTTTTTTTTTTTTTTTACTAACAGGAAAACATGTAGATGATCTTACTCTCATATATAAAAAGAGACCTCTGACCTCTTGCTTCTCCCTCACTATAGTTTCTTCTGCTGCTCCTGCCCACATATATTGCCTATAGTGGGGATCCATCATAAAATATTAAATAATGACACTCAGTCATGTTTTCAGCAAAACAGTTAAGGTGTTCTTTAAAGTAAATCTATACTGTGATATTTGCTCTCACATAAAAACTCAATAAGCTTGGGGCTTAAATTTATGAAAGACCAATAAAATCAAGGATTTTTATTTTCTGTCCCACTGTTTATCTTGAATAGAGTCTTGATATGTTTTGCTTTCTTTTTTTTTTTTAGCCTCCCAGCTAATGAATCTGCTAAAATTGGACTGTTGATTATACTTACCGTATGATAAGTATAAAAGGACCATCTATCCAATTAACACACTAGCCTGAGTTTCCAGAGGGAGCTGCTCTTCTCCAGCCTTCCCCAGGCTGGGACAGTTACATTTACTGCTTGAAAAACCTTACTTGCTTTTAGTAGGACTGGGTATTTTTCCCTATAGTTTGGGAAGATTGCAGCATTGTTTCTGATGTTGCCTTTTGGAGACAGGTCACTAGAAAAGTTCTATTACCAGCAGTCATCAGTTTTAGAAGGAAACTATTCTTTCAACCCAGCTCACTAATATGAAATAGAAAGACCATCACTTTTCACTTCTGCTCCAAGACATCCCACCAGGGTGAGGATGGTGAGGAAACAAACATGCTAAAAGCCAGATGGGACCTCAGCCCTCACCCAGCTACTACCAAGTTGGAAGCTGGAGTATCAGGACCATAAATGTGAAAAATGGAGCATCTTCTTTCTAAAGAGTTAGAGATGCTGTTGAAGTTTCCATTTTCTCTGTTGCGTTTGAACCGTGTGTTTTTTTTAGTGTCAAAGAATAGAAAATTAGTTTTAATTGTTACTTATGAGGCACCATATGGCTACTCTATAATTCTGCCTTCCTATGGAGCTACATGTGCATATGGAAAGTGAAATTAATTGGAAATCACACCCTGAAATCTATTATTAAGTTAATATGGTTAACAGCTTGTGGGGTGTCCTCATACTCAGCAGGATGTAATTGCACACAAACAACAAGTAACTATAAACTCATATAGAAGACCAGGAGGGATAAACAGAGGTCAAAGGGACAGGCTTGGAAAGGAATAGCATTAATAATGGATGCCATAGCAAACATCTCAGTTCCTCACTGTCCACAAACCCAGGGTAGAGGGAAGCAGTTTAATCATATTCAAATAAATTAATCAGCAGTCTCATGAATTTCACAGTCAAGGGACTGATTTTTATTTTGCCAACTAGTGTTATAGCGACCTAAGGTTACTCTTTGTAGAATCAGTGACAGTTATTTAAGTCAGAAATCCTCAAACTTAGCTGTGTATCAAAATCTACTGAGGAACTTTTAAAAACACTGAACCCTGAATCTAATTCCTGGGATTTTGATTCATTAGTTCTGGATTTCTAAATTATTAAGAAGTGCTACATGTGATTCTGATACAGCTCAGCCAAGGACCATGCAAACCACTGATTTAAGTGATATATCACACATTGCTCAATATATTTAAATGATAAAATCTGCAGCTAGTGTGTGTTCACTTTCCCTAATTAGGTTCCTAACTTTAATATAGAGTAAAATTATTTAAAATAAAAATATAGCCTATGGTCCGATACTTTATTTGGTAAACCTAGAAATAGTGAACAATTTGATATCATATGTGCTTTTTATGAAATTTGTTAGTTTTATGTGGCTCTCCTTCCTAAAACTGTGGACTCAGTGAGGGCTGTTTTATTCATCTTGGTGTTGAAGACACAATGTGATAGAAATTAAATAAATGTTTATAGACTGAATATGAATGAAAAGAGGCAAAAGTGGTCATTTTAAAAATCAATAGCTACATTCTCTTTATTATAGGCATCAGACACAGCCTGTATTCATCATAAGTTGACATAAACAACAGTATGATAAATGGCCACACAACTTGTGATATTAGTCCAACCTTCTGTTAGGTCAATGAAGACAGAATCCATGGATTTGAAATCAAGAAGGAGGTTTTTCTTAGTCTTTATTCCTTTTCCTGTGAGTGATAAGTCTATAAACCTAAGTTATATCTGAAAGAGCCATGTCTAGAATTCTAGTTGAGAGACCCATTGATCGGACATTTTTGGATAAATATTAGTCCCGGCTGGTGTTTGTGCTAGTGGTAGATGGTTGTTGCGTATGGTATAAAGAAGCCCCAAGTCCATATCCCTGAAATCTGCTCATATTTCTCTTTTATTTTCTATATTTTGTGCTGTCTCATGCTCCCCATATTGCCTGGATATTACATTTTTTTTCTCCAGCTTCCTTGGGTGTGTTTCTTCCATTCTTTTATTTCTGTTCATTTTCTGCCTGAGGGCAGAATTGCGTCCGGTAGCTCTTAAATGCTTTGGAGGTACCATGATGTTGAAAACACCTTGTTATCTGGCCTAAAACATGTTGCCTCTAGTAACTGACTGGTTTACACATAAGGCAGGTCAGGATCTCATTGAAGGATCAGAGGGAAGGAAATAATGTTGTTAAGGCAAACAGCTGAGGCAGAGACAATGAGACAAAGGATTTTGACTGCAGAGCTGAAAAGGCCAAGAATGATAAGCAAATACAGCAGCATGATTTGTGACCTGACCAGCAGAGACCACCACTAGCCGTCTCTTAATATCAGGGCTCCCCTACTTCCTGAACAGTGGGGCCCTGACTTTGTTTGTTTGATACTTTATTTTGAAATAATTTCAAACTTATGGAGAATTCTAAGTACCATACAAACAAATCCATATTACTTTTACCCAGATTCCCCAACTACTAACATTTGAAAACAAGCTTCAGATATGATGACTCATCACCTTAAACATGTGGTATGTATTTCTCAAAAATCAAGGAAACGCTCTCACATTATCACCATTTAGCCCTCCAAGTCAGGAAACAGTGTTGCTGGTCCACTGCCGTACAGTCCACGGAGCCCATTCAGATTTCACCAGCTGTCTCAACAGTGTCTCCTTGCCTGAACTGGGATCCAGGTCTGGAACATTTAGTTGTCATGTCTATTTAATCTCCTCTACTCTAGAACATTTCCTTGATGTTTCGTCCTTGTTTAAAAGTGTCCAGGGCTTTCTTTCTGTAGAATGTCTCTCAGCCTGGGCCTGTCTAGTCCTGCATTCCTGCTAAAAATGCCATAAAAATCATGGTCAGCTGTAAACAGCTGACCTGTCCCACCACTGACCTGTCGGTATCTGTTAGTATACGACATGTCCCACCACTGACCAAGTCGGTGTCTGTTAGGTTTCTTTACATTAGATTTTACATTTTCCCTTTGTAATTGATTAGAATTTTGTGGGAGGCTAGCACCAAGTTTATCGAGATTACACCAACATCAAGTTCCTCATCTAACTTCCACCTACCATCCTCGACCTTCATGGATAGCTCCTGCCTGAGTCACTTATATCTATTATGGTTGCCAGCTGTTGATTTTCATTTCCATCATTCGTACACATTTATTAGATGGTAATCTACTTAAGGAAGACATTTTCTTTCTGCTTTATTTATATCAGCAAGGACCAATCAATTCCTGTTTTATTCAATGTATTTTCATCCATTCCTAGGTCTTTTCGAGACGGCTTCATCATTCCTTTGAGCATTTTCTTATTTTCTTGTACAAGATGTGCTTGCTTAAACTGTACTTCACTTGTTCTAGCCCTGGTGTCAGCTATATTTTTTAAGATGCACTGTTCTTTTAAAAACCGAAGTCTGGGCATGTGGTTGTGCTCATTATTGTTGAGATGTCATTGCTTTTAGGCCATCTCAGGAAATAATTGAGTTTGTATATACACATATACACATATGTATATGTATGTATACACACCTGCAGTTATATATGTACATATATAAAATAAATGCATTCATTCTGCACTACATATATACATTTACTTATACACACATACATCAATAACTATTTGTTTTTCTATAGTACCTCCAATTCCAATACCAGCTTCTCAACTATACTTTCTGCCCACCACCCCCAAACCCTCCAACATATTCAGCTTTAGGGTGCTCTCAGATGTGCCACTGACATGTCTCTATAAGGCACCTCCCTGCCTCCCGCAGTGTACCTTAGATCCAGCAGGTATGTTGCCAGTACCTTCATGACTCTTCCCTTCCTTCCCCTCAGCACCCTTTTTTCTCAGGTACCTGGAGACGGCCCAGTTTTTCACAACGTGCACGGCTGCCTGGAGTGAAAACTATATTTCCTAATCTCCCTTGTAGCTAGTTGTGGACTTGTGATTTTGTTATGGCCCGTGGCAGCAAGTTTGACCAGGAAGTGGAAGTGATATGATAAAGGACTCTGGTGGTAATAGAATTGTGACACTAGTTCTTAACAACTCACCTTGGGACATTCTGTGAGAGAAAAATTAACTCCTATATTTTTAAAGTTTTAAAATTGTTATTTAAAGCTTTTGGTCATCAACATGTAACCTAATTCTAACTAATACTGCCCCTGATAGATGAGAAACAAACAAAAATAATTCTAAATTCCACGAGGCAGTAAAGAAATGTGAAAAGGAGGCCAGCACCAAGTTTATAGAAGTATAGTGAGTGCTGAATTTAATCTCCCTAGATCAAGTGACAGAATTTATAGAAGTTTGAAAGAATCACAGTAGAGTATCAAGGAGCAATAAGAGGGTAATTGAAATTCCTAAAAATCTAAAAAAAATAAAAACAACAAATAAAAAACTAAAAATGCATGCAGTAAATGAAGGTAACAGCTGAAGCCCTACAGAGTGGCTGACTTTGGTCTGCTGGAGTCAGGTGGAATTTCGCAGAATTAGTTGTGGTATAACATGAGTGAACCCAGTTACATATACTCTGTAAGACCACTGTGTTTGGGGGTCTTCATTTGTCTTTGCAACTATTAAAAATAGTTCCAACCTGTCTATCAGGAGCACATGAAAAATCACTCCTACCCTGGCTGAGAGGGTGACCTCAGTTCTTTGGAGGCATGACCTGATCTGTGACATGGGATTTGAAAAGCGTTTCCTTAGTTGTTATGTTACTTTTAACGCCAGGTAGATTTAGAACTTAGTAAACAGATGATGAAATTTCTAAAACCTATATGATTAATTCTAATCAATTATGAATTATCTGCATATATTTTTAGTTGATGTGTTCGTAATGTTTAAGAGAATTTGGCATATTAAAGTAACTAACGGCATGGATATTGATTCCATTTTGTTTGTTTTTAATTGTGTAATTGACATCACTGTTGTCATTTTTATGTTGAAAGATAATGTTTCTGACAAAGATTATGAGAAGTATTGTAATGCTTTTCAAGTTCAATGAATCTTTTAATTTGTTAGGGAATTATTGGTGCAATTTAATACTTGAGAAGGTTTTGCTTGTTGGGTCAGATCATTGAAGTGCTCAAAAAAGAAAATGGGTATATTTGATTTATAAATTCAGTATGAGAAAAATTAAATTTGTAAGTGGTACTTATCGCTGAAGGGGAGTTTAATGTGTCCAGCTGAGTTTGAACATTAATCAAAAGCCTTCTTGAAAGTGGATGTTAAAATTTTAAACTTTTAAGTCGAATGATAAGAACTGCATGTTGAACTCAAAGGCTTATGAAAAAAATGGATTTTTAAAAACTTGTCACTTTACTAAAGCAAATGTTTAATTTAAAACTCAAGTGTGCTCTTTGCAGCAAAGCCTCCCTGGATCTCCCAAACACATTGACACAAGGACTATCCCCTGCTGCAGTGGCCATAGCCAAAGATGTGTGTTTGACAAGATTGTAGTCCTGGCAGGAACTGGTTGTCAGGATGGTCACCAAAGGTGATTCTATGAAACTACCTGAGCTAACTGGTGAGGCGGGGGATTGTGAGTACTCAGCAGATGAGCTGTTGCCCTGGGCAGCAAGATAACATTCACATCTACCTCTTGATTGGGATGGAAGGTGTAATAGAAAAAGCATAGCCTAGAGGTCACACCTTAGTCACTTTATTATCTTTTGAACTCTAGTATTTTCAGCTGAATACTAGGGACAATAATTTCTAAATTACAGGGTTATTGGGAGGATCAGAGATAATAAATATAAAGCACTCAACTATATTGCTTGTCATCTATCAGGAGCTCAAACAGTGGTTTGTCAGAGGAAGATGTGAAGGTTGATAGATTAGTTTAGGAGCTGTCTGGGGCCAAGTCAGAGGATGTAAGACATAAAACCTATAGTACTTCACATTCATTAGTCACCTGCTCTGTTGCCAGGCTTTGTTCAGTCTTTACGTGGATTGCATCCTTGAATTCTACCAATAAACTGTGAGATATTTGCTATTATCCTTTCCATTTTATAGAGTAAAAAAAAAATCAGGTTTAGAGAGGTTAAGTGACTTTTAAAATTTTACACAGCTGAATAAAAGAGTTGAACCATAATTTAAATCCAGGAACCCTAATGCTAGACCGTGGACTGAAGTCCACACTCTCGGATTCCTGTGTCATTGGCATCCCTTTTCTGCATTAACAGTGCTGCAGAGCAGGTAGGGGCCAGTAATGCCTCTAACGTTACAGAATTGCTCTTTGAATTGCACCCCATCAATTTGGACTGCTGTCTTTTTTCACATAATAAAAGTATTGAGGGAATATACTAATCGAATAGTCTTGGTTTTATTACAAGATGGTCAGGTACAGTAAATCACAAAAACGATTGGTTGTATGGACAGTAAAAGGTATTGCCCCTAACGCTACTAATCCTTGTGAGCTACCTAATGGGCATATTTCATGTAGCTCAAAACAGGAGGTATTTGTTGTTGCTATTGCTGGGTCATCATCTTTTCTTCATTTTAATTGGTAGACCCCAGAAGTCATCATTAGGATTCTGGTCAGATTTGAAACTGGGTGGCTTGCCTTCTCTCTGACCACCGTCACCTTACCCACCTCCTAACCTCTTTTACTCCCCCAAAAATGAATGAGAGAGTAATGGATGGTCATGCTCAGGTGCCATGGGTGGAGCTTTAGCTCTGGCTAGATTCTGTGGTCTAGAATTTACAATTTTGTGACCTTGGACAAGGGGCGATTTCTCTGAGTTTTGGTGTCCTGATCTCTAGGGATGGTATATCCTTCAGAGGGCTGATGTAAAGATTAAATGAAACGAGACTTTTCCTCTGGGAGCCAAAAGGCTGAGAGGTGTGTGGCCTTCTCTCTTGCTTTGGTAATCAAACCAGTGCTGAGTCATGAGGTACAGGCAGAGCTGTGGCTTGAATTTCCAGAGTTTGAGGTGGTAAAACTCATCATTCTAGCCAGGGTGCTTTGGGCAGTCTGTGTCGTGGGATCTACATGTTTGCATCAATCCAAATCTGGTGCTGTTGGTACCGCAGGGTGAACACAACACAGAAGCAGTATGCCATCTGCTCTGCCCTGGCTGCCTTGGCCTTACCAGTGCTGGTCATGTCTAAAGGTCATCATATTGAGGAAGTTTTTGAAATTCCTTTAGTGGTTCAAAGTAAAATTGAAGGCTACAATAAGACCAAGAAGACTCTTTCACTTCTTAAGAAACTTAAGGCCTAGAATGATACCTAAAAAGTCTGCGACTCTCAGTAAATGAGAGCTGGCAGGGGCAAAATGAGAAACTGTCGTCATATCCAGCACAGGGAACCTTGCACCACCTATAATGAGGACAGCAGCACCTCAGAGCCTTTAGAAATATCCCTGGAATTACTCTGCTTATTGTAAACAAACTGAACATTTAAAACTTGCTCCTGGTGTGCACGTGGGCCATTTCTGCATTTGGACTGAAAGTGCTTTCTGCAAGTTAGATGGTCCACATGACACTGGCGTTGAGCTTCCTCCCTTAAGAGTAACTACCACCTTCCCATGCACAAGACGCTCAGTACAGACCTTAGCAGAATCTTGAAAAGCACAGAGACCCAAAGAGCCCTCTGAGTACCATACAAAGAAGATCCATTGCAGAGTCCTGAAGAAGAATTCACTAAAAACCTTAGACTCTTGTTGAAGCTAAACCCTGTGCAAAGACTGTGTGTTGGAACACTAGTCCTCGCCAGGCCGAGACCCACAAGCTCCGAGTGGATAAAGCAGCAGCAGCTCTAGAGGCCAGATTAAATGAGAAAGGGGTTGCAAGCAAGAAACCTGTGGTAGGGAAGAAAGGAAAGAAGGCGGCTGGTGTCACAAAGCAGAAGAAGCCCTTGGTGTGAAAAAAGGCTATATCTATTGAGAAAACAGCAGTTGAGAAAAAGCCTGTGGCATAAACTGAAATTTGTTTATTCCATAAGGGTCAAATCACTTTGGGCATCTAATTTTGAATAAAAACCTGATCGAAGAAAAAAAAAGATTAAATGAGACAAAGTATGTGAAGTCTTTTGGTGGGGAGTCAGTGCTGAATATATGGGGTCTTTAAGACATATAACAACAACCCTAGTCAGTGTAGTAACAATAAGAGCAATAGCAGTAATGGTACTAAAGGACAGATAACTATGTGTCCTAACGCTGATGTACAAAACACCAGCCCGGTTCAGCGTCTAGCTTGCTTCCCAGCTCATTTTCCCCCACTGCAGTCTGCAGCAGAGCTGGAACGGTCCCAGTGTCGGTGTTGGGGGAAGGAGGAATGTGCTGGTACAAGCCTCAGCTTGCTAATAAGGCCTGAAGTTGAGCAGCTCCAGAGGGAGTCAAGCATCATGTTCTCTGCCAGGAACTGTGGTAGATGGGCCAGGGCCTTCAAACCATGCAACAACCATAGACGTGAAAAGGGAGACAGGCAAAAGGCAAGAAAACATGCAGGTTTTGGAACTAAAACTATTCAAACTTAAATAAAAACATGATATGCATTTGTGACAGGGGACTCCTATCTGGGATCCAGAAATCCCAGTTTACTTACAAAAGTGAATCTATCTGGGAGGTGGCAGGTTAGTGCTAAAGGTCTGTAGATTTGGGCTGCTCTTGAAAGCATCTGACCTTTTATAACTTGATACGAACGCATATGTTCTTATCAACCATGAGCACACTTTATTCATCATTTCTGAATGTTTGGAAAAAATACAAATATTTTATGTATTCTTAATGCTTATAAAAGTCAGTACTGGTAGATTTATTATTTATTATAAAAATTATCTTGCTCAGTGGACAGCATAGCCTTCATTATCATCACCGTCTACTATTTACTTGATACTTATGATGCAAGTTTAAATATAAGCCAGTTCAAGTTAGTATAAGCCAGGCATTGTGTTAAGTACTTTACTACTTTTTTTTTCTCATTTAATATACAGAGCGACTCTGAAAGGTAAGCACTATTCTTATCAGCTTTATTATGTAGATGAGAAAATGTAGGCTCTATTTTCCAACCAGGGGTCGCTTAGTTGACTAGTAAGGAGCAAAGCGGGCATCCTGATCCAAAGCTGTCTGACCCATGGTTCTCGGACTTACCCACTATATGCCAGTCATCTCCAATATGTTTCTTTCTTTGGGAGGGACTTAAGGAGGGTGGTAGGTTTACGTACATAGAAAAGAGATGTTTTCACAATTCTGCATGTATATCTTAGAATGTTGGAGCTGGCAGGCATCTCAAGAGGGCAGTTCCCTTAAGGAAACATAATTTGAGGTACAGTGATCTGTCCTGAGTCTCCCAGAGATGAATGATCATGCTACCCATGTGGACCAGAAGGAGGTAATTCTGGCAAGGGCAGATGTATTACTCCTAGGCCCAAGAAACACTGTGGCTGGTTTTGAACTGGAAGATCAGCTGCTGAATTGAGAAAGGCCAGTGTTTTACCCGTCCTCCATTCTGAGTCACACCTTCTATGAAGTGATGAAGTGATGATAAGCCCAATAGAACTGAATGGCAGTATTCTTTGTACATCTCAGGCACCCATAAAAATCTAATGCATTTTAAAAATAACTTAATTCCTCCTGCTATTTACTGAAGTAATACATGTTTTTATAGCAAATTTGCAATAAAAAAAAGAAAAAGTTACCCATAACCACCCCTCCAAATAATCAGAGTTAATACTTTAGTATATTTCATTCTTAATTTATCCTCAGTATATATATGATATGTTTATGTATCATATATACACACACACACACATACATATGTTTAATGGTATATATTTTGTATTACAGGAAGCTTTTTTGCCCCGCTCAGCAATAATGCTATTACTGTTCTCACCAGGTCAAATAAACATTTAATTTAAATCTTAAAATAGTTTTTCTCTGATTATAAATGACATAAACAGTCATTGTAGAAAGTACAGGTAATATCAACACTATAAAGAATAAAGTAAAAATCATTTGATTCCACAACCCCAGATGATAATCAATGTTGATATGGGCTTTGTATTATGAAAGACTTTTTTTAGGCATCTATATCTGCATTTCTAAAGTATGCAAAAGAGTGATGTACTTTAGTTTGTAATACAGATATGTTTTGGCTTTTATCTTCTAAATACTTTCTAGTGGTTTTCTTTCAAAACCTGGCAAGCTTATCGAAAGTATGGAGTCCCACAATGTTAAGCTTCAGGCAAGTGATAGTGACATTGCCAACATAGAAAAACTTTGGGTTAAAGATCATCATTTTCATCACTCCATCACTTAAGCATCAGACTAAGGCTCCAAGGACGTTGCAAGTATCCCCAGGAGAATTAACTTACCTGTTCAACATGGA
Organism: Pteropus vampyrus; assembly: GCF_000151845.1. NCBI lineage: Eukaryota > Metazoa > Chordata > Mammalia > Chiroptera > Pteropodidae > Pteropus > Pteropus vampyrus. The sequence goes on along the minus strand of NW_011888822.1, from coordinate 7,580,888 downwards.
ATAGTCACCCCAAAATACCAGGATAGATGTGGTGCAAGGAAACACCTTTGATGCAGCTATAGTTTCCCCTCAAGGTAAAAAAAAGAAAAAAGAAAAAAAAAGAAAAAAGAGAAAAAGAAAATCCCTTTTGAAATCTGTTCTTTGGATATCACTGACTCTGACTTAGGAATGTTTCAAGCAAGATTCTCATTTAGGGGTAGTGGTGGAGAGCTGATTCCTTTTTCACATACCATTATGTAGTTGGAGATCTGCTGGATGCCAGTACAGGCCAGGCATTAGGCATCGATCTTTGTTCTGAGGTGTACAAATTTAATATTTTGTTATGTTTAGTTTCAGTGAAAATTCAGTAATAGACTATAGATCCGTATTGGCAATGCCGTTCTATTTATTTTGTACTCAAGACACTATTATAATATGTTCTCAGAAACAATAATGTGTTTCTCGATTGGGATTTGAGTCCTACAGATATATGCATTTATCAAAATCTATTGAACAGTAGTCTTCAGAGTTGGGCAATCACTGTATGTAAATTTTATTTCTCTCCCCAAAAGAACTGTAAACAAATATGGAACTTTAGTTACTGATGTGTGTGCTGAAGATTTAAGGGTAATAGTACTGCTGTCTGAAACTTTGAAATGCACGAAAAAATAAGATGGGCTGTGATGGATGGAGAGATATGCGACAAAGCAAAAATAGTGAAATGTTAGCAGTTGTAGAATCGGGTGGTGAGTATGTGGATGTTTGCTTGTTGTTCAGCTTTTCTATGTGATTGGAAATTTTCATAATAAAATATTGGGGGAAACCCCAATAATGAGGCTATATGTGAAGGGGTTAAAGCATAGTCTCTAGAATATTTTTCTAGCTTAAAATTTCTGACTCTACTTCTTGTTAGCTGTGTAACCCGATAACTCAACCCCAGTTGGGTTGTTTGTTAAATGTGGATATGGAATACATATAGCACAAATCTTATTCGATAGTAAGATCCTAACAAACACTGATTATGATTTCACAGTGCAAAGGAAATGGTATTTATAAATGAATGACCATATGCTGACAGCCCACTATGTGCCTGGCACTTGGTCACTTTCAGGAGAAGGAGTTGATCTCAGTCTGCATCATGCTGTGTGTGCCCTTCAGTAGAAACTTTTACACTAGAGAAGGTGTGAAGGGCATGATTAGCAAAGCTGAGAGTTGCTTCATTAAGTTTGACAGAACCCTTCCCTTGCTGTGTGTATCTCCCTGGGCCTGGCGTCTCCTTTGAACTAGAAGGGCCTTCAGAGGAGGGGTGACATCTGCTTTGTTAGAGATTGTAGCATTCCAGAGTCCATGTTAATTTAGTTGATTATAAAAATTGCTCCCTTTGTGTAAGGCTAGGCTATCTCCTATTTTGGGGTGATCCTGTTTTTAGCTATATGGACAAGTGTCCTGGGAAATTCTAGGGCATAAAATCTCCTTCCCTCCCTCAGTCTAATCATATGTATCATTAAGACAGCCTGTTTCAACCGCAGTGCTAGAAAGCAAAGAGAAAGGGTCAGGAAGCTGGGAAAGGCTACAGCTGAATTTAAGGACACCAGCCCCGGGGGATGAAAGATAATTCTGTAGAGGTACTATTTTCTTATGGATATCTGATATCATGTTTCTGGAAACTAAGGTATAAAATGGAGTAAAAAACTATGGAATTGAAGGAGAGAGTGGGAAATAGAACAAATATTAGCCACATTTTGAAAGGAAGGTTAGCCGTTAGTGGGTCAGAATAGATGTATATGCCAGCTTCCCAGCCATGATAATGAAATACGTATCTTGACAGTCGATGTCTTGGGATGATTGGGATTTCCAAGAGTGCACTCATATGGGTCTGCTCTATTGGTCAAGTGTGGAACAGGACTTGATTTCTCTGCCACCATAATACCACTGGAGAGCTTTTTAAAAGCTACCAGAATTTTCTTTTAGTTTTACCAGATATAGATGGCAGCTAGCTCTTGGGTATTTTTCTATATTGTCTTGGGTGTTACAATTCCAAAGTCAACTCAACAATTTTTTTATTATTATTGTCCCCAAGAAGTAAAATGCACACCAGCTTGTTAGTTCCTTAATTTCCTTTTCTTAATACTTGGCATAGCTCCCTTTGGTATGAATTCTTGCTCAAACCAGGCATTTTAAAAAAGGTGCGTAAATTCCCAGAAGAGACCATCTGAGCCTGAATGCTTCAAAGATAATCAGAAAAGTTGTTCTGAAGAGAAGCCAAGAAAGCAGGTCCAGGTTTTGTGGCTTCCCAGGTCAGGTATAGAGCAGGTTGATAATGAGTGTTCCATATCACAGGGATTTAAGTGTATAAGTCCTTATTTGGAAGTGGTTCTGAAGCTGGTGTGATGGGAGGTGGGATTTGAATTCAGTGCTGATCTTCTGGCTGTCAAAACTGAAGTTAGTTATCTCAGATATAGTTGAAGATGCCCTTAAGCAACTTGGAAGCATTATAAGGGAGGGAGAAAGGGAGCAAGGGAGGACAGAAAGAAAGAAGGAGGGGAGGAGGAAGAAAGGAAAGAAACCAAAGAAAGCTGGTATAGAGAGAAAAGGACAAAATATTTCTCAGGCCTTCACAGCCCTTGAAATTCAGCTAAATATAACTCTTCCCTGTTCACTGAAATTGCAGTTTCATCCTCCAGGATGCAATCTAAAGTCCTCTCTGTGTTTAACATTTAAGCAATAGATTCAGATTTCAGACACAATGAATGGATCAGGCCAGGCAGTAAAAAAGCTAGACACTGCAATTTAAAACGCAGTGCAGTTTAAAAGCTATATAACAATTTATGCTGGACCTCAGTAGATGTGTATACCGTAGGCAAGTGGTTCTGAGATCCTTCATCTCTCTTGGGGTAGGTCATTTCTGGCTTCTACTTAACCCCGTTATGTCATCAAGCACTTTACTACTTCAAATTGGAAAATAAAAACTTCCTGGGTTCTGTTCTACGGCAGTATCTCCAAGCCCTTGTTTGGAGTTCTATATCTCTTTCATTTAGAATTGTAGCAGATTCTAAGTCTGTTATATCTGTTTATTTGCAGGTTGGATGGGGCTGAGCATATACTTTATGAATACTGCTGTTAAACAACTGGTTAGTTTGCATCTCACTGACTCCTTGGGGTGCTTTCATAGGAGCCCTGAGAGTTAGCTTACTAGTTTGGGGACTTTTTAAAGACTGCCATGATAAAAATGTTTCCAGAGAGTAGGATTCCCTTCTCGACACGTTGTCCAGCCTCAAACAAAGAATTGAGCAAGACCCTGAAATACAATAGCAAAAGAAGAGCTTTATTGGAAGGGAAAGCGAGGCAACAAACAGTATACTTACAGACATGGAAGCGGGCCTGAGCGAGAGAAGGGTGGTTCAAAGGCCCAGTAACAAAGCCTTTGGGGTTTTTATCCCTATCTACTGTATGTGGTAGAAGAATGAGCTTTCCTGATGGACGACTAAGATGGACAGGACTCAGTGACTCATCGTCGGCTTTCTGCGCATATTCATTTCCAGAATTCAGTCTTTTCTAATAATATTAATGAACTAATGGGCATAAGTATTATATTACAATGATGGTATAATAAGGCTCAGGTGAATTTAAGGTCATTATGGTCTTCATTGTACAGGTGCGAGTGGCTGGCTTAAACTAGTACCTAATTTTTTGCCTACCTGTTTCCTTGTAGGAGTTATATTTTAGCCTAAAAATGCCTTTTGGCTTACTTAATTGTGGACAGATTAGGGCAGGTCTTTTCTAGAACGGGAATACCTCAGAGTTTTGCAGGCAGACCCAAAACCACCTATCTCTACTGCCTAACCTTTTTTCTAAGAGCTATGAACCCCTTCTTATTAGTATGGATGTTGAGGGATAGGAGGTCTCTTCTGTGTCTGCTTTCTGCTGAGGGTTGTAGTCCCTGCCTGGCGCTCTTTCCCTCTCTGTCTCAGTCAGAACAGGTTCTTGTGTTATCTTCCCAGAGGATATATCCCACCGAAATGCCGCTTCTGTCCCTAGACAAGGAAAAAGGAAGATACAAACTTGTTATTTAAGTCATATCTTATTATTGATTTTCTTACTAAGTGAGTAAAGGAAAACAGACTTGGTTAATGTATTACTTAAAGAAAGCCCTGGGTTAAGAGTCCCCTCCTTCCCATTACTATAAGTTACTACAGTGGCTTGCCTGGCCTAAAGCAGTTTCTGCTTACAGTGGAGGGAACACTAAGCTTCAGTGATCCTTATCAACAACCAGAGGACTTGAGTCAGAAGTTTCGAGGCAATTATCTGAATTATGAGGAGAGGGGCTCTTTGCCAGAGAAAGAAAAACAAACAAACAAACAAACAAACTCAGCAAAACTTAGTAGTGTAAAAAATATACTTTGAAAAGAGCGATTAAAAATTCTATGAGTATATTTTGTAAATGATGGCCCATATCAAAAGTATTAGAGATCTTAAAAGCACTTAGGGTAAAATAACTAAATTTGACAAAGACCATAAATGTGTTTTTCTATTTACGTGCTGTTCTTGAATATAGGGTGAAGGGAACCAAAATTTGCTACCTTAAAGCTGCCTTTTTGGGATATTGATTTTAAGCTGTTTATTAAGAAACAAGATTCAGAAAAGACCTTTGAGCCCCTCCCCTCCCCCACACCCCTGTTTTCTTGCTCAAGAGATACAGACAGAAAAACCTGCTGTAGGAAGGGAGCCTGGGCTTAATCACCTTAAGGATTTTCACCCTAGCGTTAGTCTGGACCTTAGTCTGGATGACTCCAAGCCTGTTAACTAGATGCCCCTGTGTCCCATTGTTTCTATGTTGCCAAGCAAAAATTTCCCTGCTGTGTATGTTCTGGTCTTCCTCAACTACCTGTAAATCTCCCATCCTCATTTCTGAAATCTACTCCGTCTCCCCACCTCCTTTTTTCCTTTGTCCCAAAATGTCTTATATGCTCATTTTTGCCTTACTGTCTTTGTGGAATTTTCATGCTTATATGAATTCCCCATGTGCATGTATTAGACCTTTGATTTTCTCCTGTTAATCCATCTGTTAATTTGATTATTAGCCCAGCTAGAAGAACTTAGAAGGTGGGAAGAAAAGTAATTTTTTTAGCCCCCACAGAAGAAATAAGCTTTAATATGTAGAAGTTTTCTAAAGATCTGAAATAAATTTGAGTGATTTGCAGTGTTGAAACCTCACATAATTTACTCCTTTATTTGAAGTGGTGCTATAGTGATTTCTAACTTAAGTAGATAACTAAGAAAGCCAAACAAGAATAGATAGAAAAGTAGTCTTTCTTTATCCCTTCATGTCTTTGTTCCCCAGCCCTGTTACCTGGAAAACTCGCAGGTCTTCTTTGAGACACTGATCAAATACTTTTCTCTATGGCTCCTCTGTCCTTTTTGCTGCTCAGCTTGACTTGACACCACTTTCCCTTCTCACTGTACTTTGTTCTAAATATTTTTGTAGCATTCACATTTGTCAGTAATTATGTTTGTATTTCTTTCCTCCATTAGATTTTGTTTCTGAAAGGTTGTGACCATGACTTTTTTTTTAATCTTTGAATTCTCACACCGTAGGTACTCAGTAGATGTTTTTAAAAGGCAAAACATTTTTCTGCTATGCTCAACTTTCTTGCATGACACTTTTAGGAGGTCATGTTGTAAGATACTGAGCTGTGTTTCCTGACGATGTCTTCTGGAGGCCTCCTCAGATGTCACCATCCCTGACCCAACATAGTAAAATTACAAAGGCCGACATAGAATGGAATATTTCAATATTTAAGATAAACTACTGTGGATAACTGCCTACATTTATCTAATTTCAAAACATTATTTATTTATTTATTTATTTATTTTTCTGACAACCCATGATAATGGCAAAAAACATCTAAATCATTACGGAAAAGATATAATGCTCCACCCATAATAACACTCCCTAGCACCTTAAGTTAACCTCAGTTAATAGTTTTATTATTATCCATTTAGATTTCATTATGACTCTATTAACAGTTGTATTTATTTTTTTAAAAATATTAATCATTAAGGTAAAGCTTATAGTGTGTGGGCATTTCTCCAAGTTCATACATAAAGATATACTTAATCATGGTTAATGGTTATTTAGTATTATATTATTTCATTATGTGGGTATATAAATTTTATTTTCAAATCCTGAATGTCCAAATGCTGATGAACATTTTGGTTGTTTTCAGTGTTTCACTATTATAATTACATAGCAGTGAAAACCTTTATTTCTGTAGTTGATTTTCATCGAAGTGGGATTGTTCTACCTAAGGATTTTCTGTGAGCTTTGGGTAGATGCACCTTCTAATTCCCTTAGGTCACACATTCCAGGTGCTTCTTAATCATCATGAATTTTTCAAGAGCATGGAACTGTGCTCATCCTAATCAGACATATAAATAAATGGTCCTGAGAACAGGTCTCTCTAAAAAAAGGTAAGAGCTCCCGCAAGGTGATATCTGTGAGTGAGGAAAGGAGATGACTGGGCAGTAAGGGCTGCAGCTCTGAGGGCACAGGCGTCTCAGGTTTAGGGGGAAGTTGTGTGTGACTGAGCCATTGTCTCCCCTGGAGAGTATATGTCCTCTGAAATAGAGACGCTGCTGCAAAGGAAAAAGCTGTGTCACTAGGGGCTGGGCCATTCTGCTTGAGGAGCTCCTCTGAGAGGACCCGCTCATGAGAAGCGGAAGGATCTTCCTTGATGGCCGGGAGGGAGGTACCTGGCTATGTTGCGGTCAATAGACCATAGGTGGCAGAGAGATGACAGTCACCAGACGGCAGAGCAGACAGCACGTGGGAACATCTCTCACTAAATGGAGGGCCAGATAGAGGAATTGACTTAAATAAAAGAAAATAGAGAAAAGACAAGATTTCTGATCAAGAAGGAGGGAGGTCTCAGAATACTAGTAATATGGCTTTGAAAGTGAAAGAAACAACTTTAAATGTGGGTGCAGTCAGTCCACATTTATATTACATACATTTTAAGTTTCAGAGTTATTCCTGTTGACTCGGAAAATAAAAGCTTTGTGAGTATATCGCCTCATATCAGTTCTGGGCATTGTCACATTTTATTCTCCTCTTGTTCATCACTGCTTAAGACCAACGTTTTATGACTCTCTTATCAGTTAGCTACCAACTGCTGCAGAAGGAGGGATTTGCCCAGGGTATGTTCTCAGCATCTCTCACAATCTGTATGTTTTAATTCCTAAAGTAAATCCCTTATCCATAACTCAGAGTGGTTCTGCTTCCCTAAACTGAACCTTGACTGAGAAAAAAAATTTTTTTTAAAGCTGGTTTTCCTTTATTCTTTCCCTTCAAGTATAGCACAAAATACAGTAAAAATGCTCTTGGTATTCATAAATGCTTTTCATTTTCCTCAACTGTTTCTAAGATCTGTAGAAGTTAGAAATGTTACACAGATATTTTTATTAATTTATATCATTAATCTGTCCTGTAAATCTGTATAAAACACAGTAGAGATTTCTTCTGTAGGCACTTATTTTTTTTTCTGAAAAATCATCATTTCTCAAGTGACTTCATTTCCAAAAGATTTGTTTAATGTCTTGTGGTTGTAACCTTATAGTATAGGCACTTGAATAAAATTACAAGGGTATTTTTGCCATCAATGTTAGGTTGTTCTATCCTTAATTTTTCTTACAGAAATATATATTTTAATCTAATAGGCAAAATGTAGAATTGGTTTATTAGTACTAAACTACAGAAAGTGTAAGGTATTACAAATGAATTGAGCCCTTTCAGAGGTAGTTTTTATCTAGCTTTAAACATTTTATTACCAACAAAATGTGTATTAATGATTATGAATGTAATTAATAACATCAGAATCAGAAGAGTAGGCTAATTTATCATTATAGATTTTAATGAGGCCTATAATGTAGTAATAAATATATAATGTTTTCATATGGCAATATGAAAAAACAGTAATTTATCACATTTTAATTTAGGAATTTTTATAGCAACTAAAAAACTAAAAATTTTCCCTTGAAAACAAAAGTTTTATGTTAAGGTAATATTATTCTTTATAATTAATGAACCTTTCACAGTGGCATTTTTTTATACCTACAGTATTCAAATAAAGGAATTACTTGAGAATATGTGGAAATACTTGGCTAACATATTTAATAGGAAATTTATGATTTAAAACTCACATAAAAACTCTGTTAGTAAAGGATTTCTTAATGTGAAATAGTGTCTCCCTGGACAACTTCCTATTTGTATAATAAAATCCCTGTCCTGTCTACGGCCATGCCACCTTGAACAAGCCCGATCCCATCTCATCTCGGAAGCCAACCAGAGTCGGGCCTGGTTAGTGCTTGGATGGGAGACCACGTAGGAAGACCAGGTGCTGTAGGCATAAAAAATAAAAAAATAAGAGATTGTAAACTGACAAGGTCCTTGCAATTTGTGAAGTCAACCAAGAGTTGCGTCACACACACACACACACACACACACACACACACACACACACACAATCCCTGTCCTAGAGATGACCCTAATTTAATCTTTTACGTATATTTGACAGTCACGGGTAGGTATGAGCAGTTTAAATCTTTGGTGGGTGGAATTCTGATGGGAAGCCAAGTATCTCTAATCTGAATTCAGTCAAGGTATGTGACCATTGGTGGAATGATTTATTTTAATATTTTGCATGTATGACATTCTTTGTCCCAGCATTGGTGAGCCCATGTTGAAAGTTGAAATGATTGTTTTAGTCTCAGAGAGGTCACTGGGCATATAGAAAGAGTCACTGCAATATTGTCTTATTCCTAGTGACCCAGGTACAACTTGAGGAAATAGGAATCAGTCTGAGAAGGCATAACAGTAATGACTGAAGATGATAATTCCCCAATTTTAAGTTTGGCTTCTGGGGTCATAATGAAAACACCCAAGTTAGCTCATTTTCCTTGGGAAATTGGCACTTAGGCCTTTAACTTATCACCCCATAATTGTATGTTCTTTATAAAGTTTCCTCTTTCTGTAATATCTTTCGGCTCTCCTCCTGCCTCACCCTCCCTTTCTCCTTGCTTTACAGTAATAAGTAAATCTGAAATACATTTTAACTTTCTCAATTAAGAATTCTATCAAACCTCATGAAAGGTAATCGCCATGCTAGAAATTATACCATGCAATTGTACTGAAAACTGGATATACCAATTTTGCTGCAGCCGGTAAAGCAGAGAAATCATAGTTTTCACTAAAATTCCAATATTATTGACTCAAAATAGATGATCATCATCATAGTAGTCATCTCACTGCAATATCATTGTAAATGGTGCTGCATTTTGCATTTAGGAAAGTGTTATATTTTTGAAGAGAGTGATGCTGAATAAAAACTAGTTCAATAACACATATTTGATTCATAATTAAACCGTTTAAAAAAGATAGTTGAAAATAACTTACTTTCTTCAAAGTTATTGATAAACATTTTCAGACATTTACCATGGTCCTTTTGCTTATGGTTCCGAACTATGTCTTATGAACAATCTTTTGCATCAATATGGTGTCAGAACACCATCTCTAAAAAAACAAAGCTTTACAAAGTTTGCCGGATTAAAAACATTTCATTTTTATTCTATTTAGGTTATGTTTTCCTTAATGAATTTTTTTCTTTTAGGTTTAATAATGCTTCCAAGAATGTTTATTATCCAGCATGGAACTATTACCAGACTGTAAAGTTGTTATAAAACTATTATTATAATTAGAATAACACTTGTGGTTAAAAAAAAAAAA
>NW_011888822.1:7562094-7571078 GCF_000151845.1 Pteropus vampyrus | reverse complement strand
ATTTCATCTTTTATGTATATTTGACAGTCACGGGTAGGTATGAGCAGTTTAAATCTTTGGTGGGTGGAATTCTGATGGGAAGCCAAGTATCTCTAATCTGAATTCAGTCAAGGTATGTGACCATTGGTGGAATGATTTATTTTAATATTTTGCATGTATGACATTCTTTGTCCCAGCATTGGTGAGCCCATGTTGAAAGTTGAAATGATTGTTTTAGTCTCAGAGAGGTCACTGGGCATATAGAAAGAGTCACTGCAATATTGTCTTATTCCTAGTGACCCAGGTACAACTTGAGGAAATAGGAATCAGTCTGAGAAGGCATAACAGTAATGACTGAAGATGATAATTCCCCAATTTTAAGTTTGGCTTCTGGGGTCATAATGAAAACACCCAAGTTAGCTCATTTTCCTTGGGAAATTGGCACTTAGGCCTTTAACTTATCACCCCATAATTGTATGTTCTTTATAAAGTTTCCTCTTTCTGTAATATCTTTCGGCTCTCCTCCTGCCTCACCCTCCCTTTCTCCTTGCTTTACAGTAATAAGTAAATCTGAAATACATTTTAACTTTCTCAATTAAGAATTCTATCAAACCTCATGAAAGGTAATCGCCATGCTAGAAATTATACCATGCAATTGTACTGAAAACTGGATATACCAATTTTGCTGCAGCCGGTAAAGCAGAGAAATCATAGTTTTCACTAAAATTCCAATATTATTGACTCAAAATAGATGATCATCATCATAGTAGTCATCTCACTGCAATATCATTGTAAATGGTGCTGCATTTTGCATTTAGGAAAGTGTTATATTTTTGAAGAGAGTGATGCTGAATAAAAACTAGTTCAATAACACATATTTGATTCATAATTAAACCATTTAAAAAAGATAGTTGAAAATAACTTACTTTCTTCAAAGTTATTGATAAACATTTTCAGACATTTACCATGGTCCTTTTGCTTATGGTTCCGAACTATGTCTTATGAACAATCTTTTGCATCAATATGGTGTCAGAACACCATCTCTAAAAAAACAAAGCTTTACAAAGTTTGCCGGATTAAAAACATTTCATTTTTATTCTATTTAGGTTATGTTTTCCTTAATGAATTTTTTTCTTTTAGGTTTAATAATGCTTCCAAGAATGTTTATTATCCAGCATGGAACTATTACCAGACTGTAAAGTTGTTATAAAACTATTATTATAATTAGAATAACACTTGTGGTTAAAAAAAAAAAAAGAGAGGAAAACATTTAAGAAAGCACTATTTAAATGCAGCTAATAGAGCTAAACGAGACCATGGTGTGGGATGTTTTTAGGCTTTCTAAATGGATATAAATATTGTTCTATTAACTGACATGGTATTTGAGAGCCTTATATATCTATAAGTTTATCAAATATGTCTCTTACAGTCCTTTCTCTTAAAATATATGTAGATAATAGTAAATGGTTCCCCATTAAACCGAGTAGGAGCCTGGCCACGAGCACTTCTGCTTATCAGAAACTTGCCAGGAAAGGAACAAAATAAAATGAATGTGCTGCATATTTTGGCTATTGCATGTAAGAGTAAGAGTTAAACCCAAGGAATTTGGAGGCATACAGACCTGGATTATACCAACTCAGACTCCAATAATACGATTATCAATGTATAGCTAGGTATAATCTATTTCTATACAAAATCTATTAGAGTAGGTGTTTTTTTTTTTTTCTTTCCATCTCTTTAGCTTGTTATCTTAAAGTAAGGTTAAGCCATCTTATGTATTCAGACAAAAATTAAATTTCGTGTATGGGATATTCTTTTGTAATTCTGTTCGGAAATAGGGAGATAAGGTTAAAAAAAAACAGACATTTGTGTGAGTTTTTGGAGATAACAAATCTTTAAATAAAATGGAAATAATGGCATTAAGTGTGAATCAACTTGGTAAATAATGAATGAAAAGACTAGTTACTTATCAGTAGGATTTGGTTACTTAATTTTCAGTACCTTGAGTAAATAACCACATGAATTAAATTGCTTCATGTAAGTTTCCCTCAAGATGAGAAAAACTTGCTTTACTTTGAGCCACTAACCTGCTTTACTAATTTAGCACTTGAAATCTGACTAGAAGAGGTGATTGTAGTGAATTTACTTTTGTATTTAGATCATTTTCTTTCCCTTTTTCTATTTGCCCATCCGAATATATAGCTTCACAGTGTTCGAAGTGGTCGCTTAGACTCTGAAATAGATGACATGGAGTCAGTCCTTTGACATAAAACATGGTCAAATGGTGACACACATAATTGACAATGCTTCACTGAGGCTACAGCTGTTTCTTTGTCTTCTCGTTAGTGCCTAAAGCTGATCTAATCAAGCCTGCGTGTGCTAATTAACAATGCCCAATTAGGTATTCTGCCTGGCTTTCAAGTTTTGCTGCTCACAAAGCTCAGAAAGGAAAGCATCTCTTTCTTCTGGATGACAGGGATATAAAAATGCTGAGGGCAATGGAATGCTGGTTATCCTTTTTAGAATTTGAAGAGATCACAATTAAAAATTTGAGTGAACCGTAAAAAGTGTGTTTTTCCACTTGATGTCTTAAAGAGAGAAATAGGAAATACCTTCCTATGTAGCACTCTTTTGGTTAATTGGTGAAAATTATTACAATGATGATAGCTATCATACTTTGTTTATTATTATTTTTTTTTAATGTGCCAGCTGTTGAGATAAGTATTTGACGTACTATATTTCATTTATTTTTCACATCATTCTAACATTATTGATTGTTATGGCCATTTTACAGATGGGCGTGCTATTACCTTTCTGAGCCACAGTCTTTTCTTCTCTACAGAAGAAAAGATGGGCAGACTGGGAGATTGTAACTTGGGTCTGTTTAACTCCAAAAGTTGTTGCTCATACTCCTATTCTTACTTGCATTATCATAAATTCTTTTTACTTGTTTCCTTTCCTGGTGAGTTTCTGATAATGAGTGGTCATAATAGCTTGTCTTGTACTCAGTTTGATGGGAACCCATTTATTATAAGACATGGTTTGACCGATGTCATGATGGTTCATATCCAAGGCAGAAACAATTGTTAGAGGGTATAGAGTGCCACAAAGAAAGAGCTTATGTTTTTTCTTCTGAGAGAAGGTGAGCCCTGGTTGTCTGAGTGTAAGCAAATATAGGAGAAAAGAAGAACAGCTGATAAAGGCAATGAACTTTAATAGTCTAACTATATCAGCTGGAGTGACTGTCTTACCCAATGTCTTCATAGTGTCAAACCCTTCTGTAGCTCCCATTGCCTTCATGATAAAACCCTCTGTGGCTCCCTCTGTTTGAACCTCTGCTTCCTTGGCTATGGGTGACAACATTAACAGCAATAGCTGAAATATCCAACAGTTATGGAACTCTCACTTTACATGAGTTGTGGCAGATATCAACGTTTTTTTCATTTGTTTCGTTCTTTTTTTTACCATCTTTGTCTCAGTGGAAATAATCCTTTTAAATCTTTACAATATACAAAAGTAATAAATGAACTAATTGATAGTGGCAATAGTTTTTCATTAATCATGTCAGTTTTCAGGCTCTTGGGATAAAGTATTCACATACATTATCTGATTTAATTTTTAAAACAATCTTCATCGTCATTTCACAGTCAAGCAAACTGAGTCTCAGAGATACTAAGTAACATGACCAGTTTTTCAGAGTTAAGTAAGGAGTGAAGCCTAGATTGAAAGCTGGGTCTGCAGATTCTAAACCAGAAAACTATTAGAGCTTTATAGAAGATTGTCAAGCTTAGTTCTCTGATTTTAGACAAATGAATCACAGAGGATGCTAGCTATGTCCCGAAGATGTATACTATTTGGTTTATTAAACATATTTGATTTGAGAGCTGCCTTTTTTTTTTTTTTCTTTTTGGTGGTTGGGAGGGAAGCTCTGCTGTTTGCTGAAAGCCCAGTCTCTATCACTGGACTGCTTTATACACCCATCTTTCCTGCCAAGCCTGTAAAGATATCTGAGCTTATTATGACTGTGGTCTCCAAAGTTAAGAACAGACAGTTCTCTCTTTCCTTGAGTGTGCTGGGAAAAGAAGATTACACAACCACTTTCCCCTGGGATGTTTTGTTACCCTGCCAACATTTAAAAAATGTTGCTCGCTTTTAGTTTTAATCCATTTCCTCCTCCCTTACCCAGCCTTATCAATACATAAAAAAACTGCTCAGAAAACTATCGATTTCCAAGAATACAGTTATTAAATAGTCCCTTTGCATCTTGCCTTTAAACTTTTCCTCCATGTAATCCTGTGTTCTCTTTGATATCTCAGATGACTGACAAGTAGTTAGCTTCTCTGACTGGCAGATTGGTGCCTCTGCCACATGGGAGTGTCATCAACAGTAAAATTAATACCTCCAGCCTGGATTTATTTAGCATCTTCTGACACTCAAAAGAGCAAAGGAGCACATGCTTTGCTTTCCCTTGGGATGATGGAGTATTAGATTAAACTGGTGGGAAATATTTGAATATGCTTGATAAACAGACTTTGTATTTAGGCACATTGATGTTTTTTGAAGTTCTTTATTGCCTTCATTTTCCAAGTTGGTGTGAAAGAGCTTTTGGAAATCATGTGTCATTGCTGCTTCCCCTGTTGCTTAAAAGGAAAAAAAAAAAAAAAGAATTTAAAGTCAACTACCCACGCTGGATTTTCTTTTTCAGATGCAAAAGAAATTGTTTTAAAAGCCCAGATCTTAGCTGGAGGAAGAGGAAAAGGTATCTTCAGTAGCGGTTTGAAAGGAGGTGTTCATTTAACAAAAGAGTAAGTCTGGAGGTTTTAATTTCTTGTCTATGGACCAAGCAATTATGGAGATTTTGCTCATTGAAAGGAGTACTGAGTGAGAGGGTTGGGATGGGGAGTAGGATTAGTGGCTAGCAAGCAGAGGAAACAAATTGCAGGTAGATTCTGGCAATGCCCCAGTTTTCCTTCTGCTCCCATGAAAGGATTTTTCTTCACTAATTGTTGAAAATTTGACACTTCTCTCCTAGACAATCAATGATTCCTTACAAATGTTGGAAACAGTACCACTTACAAATTAAATACTGCTTCCATAATGTCACTTCCCTATTCAAGAACTGCAGTGGCTCCCAATTACCAATGGCATCAGTTGTCCTTCCTGTCTGATACAGTCCAGGTTTTCCTTTATCTGGGCCTATCTATTCAGCTTTAGCTCCTATGTCTCCTAGCACTGAACACTTTCCTCTCCTCTCCTGTCACATACATTCATTTCTTTATGTATTTTGATGCTTACCCTCACCTTTATCCCCCTCATTGGCAGTGCTTCCCAAGTTTCCCACTATCAAGTTTTTGTTATTCAACTCTTGTCTAAATCTGTTACGCATTTCAGCATTGTCTTTACTATGACTAATTTATTTGGGAGAGGGATAGTAGAGATAAGCAAGCATCTTTCCTTTTCTTTTTTTTTTTGTTTGTTTCATTCATTCATTCATTTACGTTTTGCTCCGTGAGACTCTGACATTGTGCTAGGCACATAGTATATGAGCAGAAAGTCCCATGATTTCTAGGCATGAAAGTGCACCCTGTGTGGTGTGGACAAGAGAATGTAGTATGGACTCTGCTTTAAAATGATTTTCAACATGGATGTTGATTTTCTTTTCTTCTCTCTTTATTAGCCCTAAAGTTGTGGGAAAGCTGGCTAAACAGATGATAACCCATTTATTATAAGACATGGTTTGACCGATGTCATGATGGTTCATATCCAAGGCAGAAACAATTGTTAGAGGGTATAGAGTGCCACAAAGAAAGAGCTTATGTTTTTTCTTCTGAGAGAAGGTGAGCCCTGGTTGTCTGAGTGTAAGCAAATATAGGAGAAAAGAAGAACAGCTGATAAAGGCAATGAACTTTAATAGTCTAACTATATCAGCTGGAGTGACTGTCTTACCCAATGTCTTCATAGTGTCAAACCCTTCTGTAGCTCCCATTGCCTTCATGATAAAACCCTCTGTGGCTCCCTCTGTTTGAACCTCTGCTTCCTTGGCTATGGGTGACAACATTAACAGCAATAGCTGAAATATCCAACAGTTATGGAACTCTCACTTTACATGAGTTGTGGCAGATATCAACGTTTTTTTCATTTGTTTCGTTCTTTTTTTTACCATCTTTGTCTCAGTGGAAATAATCCTTTTAAATCTTTACAATATACAAAAGTAATAAATGAACTAATTGATAGTGGCAATAGTTTTTCATTAATCATGTCAGTTTTCAGGCTCTTGGGATAAAGTATTCACATACATTATCTGATTTAATTTTTAAAACAATCTTCATCGTCATTTCACAGTCAAGCAAACTGAGTCTCAGAGATACTAAGTAACATGACCAGTTTTTCAGAGTTAAGTAAGGAGTGAAGCCTAGATTGAAAGCTGGGTCTGCAGATTCTAAACCAGAAAACTATTAGAGCTTTATAGAAGATTGTCAAGCTTAGTTCTCTGATTTTAGACAAATGAATCACAGAGGATGCTAGCTATGTCCCGAAGATGTATACTATTTGGTTTATTAAACATATTTGATTTGAGAGCTGCCTTTTTTTTTTTTTTCTTTTTGGTGGTTGGGAGGGAAGCTCTGCTGTTTGCTGAAAGCCCAGTCTCTATCACTGGACTGCTTTATACACCCATCTTTCCTGCCAAGCCTGTAAAGATATCTGAGCTTATTATGACTGTGGTCTCCAAAGTTAAGAACAGACAGTTCTCTCTTTCCTTGAGTGTGCTGGGAAAAGAAGATTACACAACCACTTTCCCCTGGGATGTTTTGTTACCCTGCCAACATTTAAAAAATGTTGCTCGCTTTTAGTTTTAATCCATTTCCTCCTCCCTTACCCAGCCTTATCAATACATAAAAAAACTGCTCAGAAAACTATCGATTTCCAAGAATACAGTTATTAAATAGTCCCTTTGCATCTTGCCTTTAAACTTTTCCTCCATGTAATCCTGTGTTCTCTTTGATATCTCAGATGACTGACAAGTAGTTAGCTTCTCTGACTGGCAGATTGGTGCCTCTGCCACATGGGAGTGTCATCAACAGTAAAATTAATACCTCCAGCCTGGATTTATTTAGCATCTTCTGACACTCAAAAGAGCAAAGGAGCACATGCTTTGCTTTCCCTTGGGATGATGGAGTATTAGATTAAACTGGTGGGAAATATTTGAATATGCTTGATAAACAGACTTTGTATTTAGGCACATTGATGTTTTTTGAAGTTCTTTATTGCCTTCATTTTCCAAGTTGGTGTGAAAGAGCTTTTGGAAATCATGTGTCATTGCTGCTTCCCCTGTTGCTTAAAAGGAAAAAAAAAAAAAAAGAATTTAAAGTCAACTACCCACGCTGGATTTTCTTTTTCAGATGCAAAAGAAATTGTTTTAAAAGCCCAGATCTTAGCTGGAGGAAGAGGAAAAGGTATCTTCAGTAGCGGTTTGAAAGGAGGTGTTCATTTAACAAAAGAGTAAGTCTGGAGGTTTTAATTTCTTGTCTATGGACCAAGCAATTATGGAGATTTTGCTCATTGAAAGGAGTACTGAGTGAGAGGGTTGGGATGGGGAGTAGGATTAGTGGCTAGCAAGCAGAGGAAACAAATTGCAGGTAGATTCTGGCAATGCCCCAGTTTTCCTTCTGCTCCCATGAAAGGATTTTTCTTCACTAATTGTTGAAAATTTGACACTTCTCTCCTAGACAATCAATGATTCCTTACAAATGTTGGAAACAATACCACTTACAAATTAAATACTGCTTCCATAATGTCACTTCCCTATTCAAGAACTGCAGTGGCTCCCAATTACCAGTGGCATCAGTTGTCCTTCCTGTCTGATACAGTCCAGGTTTTCCTTTATCTGGGCCTATCTATTCAGCTTTAGCTCCTATGTCTCCTAGCACTGAACACTTTCCTCTCCTCTCCTGTCACATACATTCATTTCTTTATGTATTTTGATGCTTACCCTCACCTTTATCCCCCTCATTGGCAGTGCTTCCCAAGTTTCCCACTATCAAGTTTTTGTTATTCAACTCTTGTCTAAATCTGTTATGCATTTCAGCATTGTCTTTACTATGACTAATTTATTTGGGAGAGGGATAGTAGAGATAAGCAAGCATCTTTCCTTTTCTTTTTTCTTTTCTTTGTTTCATTCATTCATTCATTCATTTACGTTTTGCTCCGTGAGACTCTGACATTGTGCTAGGCACATAGTATATGAGCAGAAAGTCCCATGATTTCTAGGCATGAAAGTGCACCCTGTGTGGTGTGGACAAGAGAATGTAGTATGGACTCTGCTTTAAAATGATTTTCAACATGGATGTTGATTTTCTTTTCTTCTCTCTTTATTAGCCCTAAAGTTGTGGGAAAGCTGGCTAAACAGATGATTGGGTATAATCTAGCAACAAAACAAACTCCAAAAGAAGGTGTGAAAGTTAACAAGGTAATATAAATTCTTTTGGTCATTTTCTATGTATGTCTTAACAAAAAGAAAAAAAACATACTTCAATTTCGACAAAATCTAATGAAATAATGCACTTTGGTGATACGCTATTTTATTTTTAAACCTCATGTAATCTGTTTAGTATGTGGTATGACTTTGAGGAGAAATTAAAAGGTTCTATAATAGTAATATCACTTATCATCTCCACCGTGTAGTAAAAGTGGGTAAGGGTGAGTGAGTGAAGCAATAGCTTTCTCTTTCAGAACACAGACACATTCTGTTTAAAGCTGGAAAGGACTTGGTATGACAACTGTCATACTCCGTGAGGGATATTCTCTCCTCTCCCACAGCCCCACCCTCAGTCCTGTATATTAGAATTACCTGTTGTGGTTGTCTTACTAAGTGCACCTATTCCTTACTTTGAGATTGCTATCATTTTGAGCCACTGTTACTTTTGCAAGTATGTTGTATTAGCGAGGTATGTTGGGGCACCCAAGTGTGGATAGGGTACACACAAACGTTCACATACACATACACA
>NW_011888822.1:7541145-7562044 GCF_000151845.1 Pteropus vampyrus | reverse complement strand
AAAAAAACATACTTCAATTTCGACAAAATCTAATGAAATAATGCACTTTGGTGATACGCTATTTTATTTTTAAACCTCATGTAATCTGTTTAGTATGTGGTATGACTTTGAGGAGAAATTAAAAGGTTCTATAATAGTAATATCACTTATCATCTCCACCGTGTAGTAAAAGTGGGTAAGGGTGAGTGAGTGAAGCAATAGCTTTCTCTTTCAGAACACAGACACATTCTGTTTAAAGCTGGAAAGGACTTGGTATGACAACTGTCATACTCCGTGAGGGATATTCTCTCCTCTCCCACAGCCCCACCCTCAGTCCTGTATATTAGAATTACCTGTTGTGGTTGTCTTACTAAGTGCACCTATTCCTTACTTTGAGATTGCTATCATTTTGAGCCACTGTTACTTTTGCAAGTATGTTGTATTAGCGAGGTATGTTGGGGCACCCAAGTGTGGATAGGGTACACACAAACGTTCACATACACATACACAGCACGCACACATAGAGCAAAGTGACCTGTATCAGTCATGAACTTGAGTGGCAGAGCTGAGGCTAGAACCTAACTTTCCTCCTATCAGTCTGTTCACCTTCACTATGCCCCACTCGTGTATTGAGGCATCAGAACTTGCAAAATAAAATGTGAGGATCCTTGTTCAAATTTCAAGTCAGCTACAGCAGAGACCAAGAGTGGGACCCTTCTGAGTATGAGGCCCCATGCAATTACACAGGTCACACACACCAGCCCTGAGAATCACACATGGTTAGAAGGCCTCATCATAACCATGAATTAGGGCCCAGCGTTTTGGGAGGCAACTGTTTTCTCTGCTGACACGGCATCACAGATGACGATCTCCGCCAGTGTGCCATGCTTGGGGAAACTGAGGCAGTACATTCTGGTTTTACTTTTCAGAGCGTTGTGTGGAAAATTCTTGACATGACCAAAAAAAAAAAAATCACCAGCTGGTTGTTAGTGTACCATGAGAGGGTCTATCCTGTATCCAAAAAAGACGCTGAGCTGGAGGGAGATTGGAATATTGGCGATCATTAGCTCCTCCACTCTAAGGATACAAAGCCTTTCTAAATGTTAAGGACGCACACACACAAAACTGGTTATGGTTATTTTTCTTTCCCATCACCTCTCAGGTAGATGCAAGAACTATTTAAAACTCAAAAGTGTTTTTTTTGTTGTTTGTTTTTGTTTTTGTTTTTTAATTTGGTTTTGTTTAGCCTGGCACTGTACTTTTATTTCCCTTTTATATCTGCTTTTCCTCTGTGATTTCTGCAAAATTTGTCCACAGAGACCATAATTAGTATTTTTTGTTGGTAAGAATTCATTGTTTTTTTATGGACACTTGAGTTTTTAGATTAGAGTTTGTGATATGTTTTAAAAGTATATAAAATTACACAAAAAAGATTCACACTATACATACACACATAAAATTAGTTCGTAGATAAGTTCCTGAAATGTTGGTAATAAGTGCGTTCTTGTAAATTGAGTCATTGCCAGGAAACTACTAGAGTGATTTATTTTTAATAAAAAAGTTTATTTTTTTTCTGATTGCGAAATTGACTAACATATGTAAAAAGTTCTAGTAGTGAGGAAATATAAAAATTAGAAAGTAAGAGTTCCTTGTATGTCTCACCACCCAGAAATAATTGTCATACATTGTTTCAGTCCTTTTTCTGTGTAAAATGTATATTACCACATTTGTATAACATTAACATTTCATATGACTTTAAGGAACATGCATTATTTTAGCTATAGATTCTTGGACATCAATCAGAAGTCCCTGGATTATACAAGCTTTAGATTACTAAATTAGTTTGAGAAGTTACTTGGACACATACATACATCTATACGTAATGGATATATTTTTTTTCTAAATCTGTGGCAATATGTTTGCACTGTGCTCTTTGAGATAGTAATAGTGGAGGTGAGGCAGTGATATTCATTGTGTGCTCCGTGATTCAGTTCCAGTGAAGGGTACTGGTCCGCAATGAGATAAGTTCAAAAACTGAGAGTATACTTTTAATCTTACCTAATCACAATCATGTCACAAATAGTTTGTGCACTGCCATTTATCCATAGACCACAATTTGAGTAGCAAATATTAAAAAAAAGAAAACAGGTTCAGTGGTCGAATTAGCATTAAGTAAGTTAAAAAGCTTTCTATTGGAGGGCTCTGCAAAAAGGCTAAATTGATGATATCCTTTGTGTCAGCCACAGATGAAACTTTTTTGAAATACATATAACAGCTTCTCATGGGGTGAGTGTTTATGAAGTCTATTAAGATTCTCTCTCTGCAATAATTCCTAAAGTATTCTGACATCCTGGGTCATAGGATGGCATAACAATGTAAAAAAATTAATTTTTATATAAAATTTTTTGAATTACCTATTGATAATCATCATTTCCTGGGGATGGTTTCCTAAAGAGCTTGAAGAGTTTGACACAGCAGCTAGTCTTTAAAAATAGAAATTTGATGGAATCCAAAGCACATCTGTCAACATTTTAGAATAAGAATAGGACTCTTGAATGATACTTGTCCTAAAAAGTTATAATGTTGTGATACTTCTAAGAATAACTAGTAAAAGTCATTAAGTCCTATTTATTGGACTAGCTCTGAATCAGAAAGTAAACTTGAAATCAGAGTGGTTCTAGGTAATCCTAATACCATATGCCAAGAAATATTTCTTACATACTCATGAGCTACCATTTATGGGAAAATAATTGATATGAAGCCCCTTGTAAGATATTTTATTTTAAACTAGTGAAAAATTCCATAAAAGTTTGAAAAGGAGTTCTATTTTTATTGCATTATAGCTTTTTAGATTATCATATATTTATCCCATTTCATGTGACTTAAAACTTAGTAATTTTATGGCATGGGTAGCTAAAATCTAATATATTTATCTGTAACTCTTTTTTTTTTGTGAAACCTATTATTAAAGTAGTTTTAGGAAAAGCAATGTAAGTGCTTTTATTATTTTCTCTTCCAGTACTGATTATTTATAAATGTTGTTGTTTTCTTTTAAAAATCATCCAACCCATCTTTTACCATTCTTTTTGGGAGTGTAAATTGATGCAGCCTCTCTCTCCAGGGCAATTTGAGATTTTCTACCAAATTTTAAATATGAAGAGTCTAAAACCTAGTCATTTTACTTCTAGGTACTTTATCTACAGGGATACAAAAACAAATGAGCAAAGATATATGTACAAAAATAATCACTGCAGTAGCATTTTAGAAAAATTGAGCCCTTATAAATGTAGGGACATTACTAAATAAATTTTGACATAAAATTACCATATAGTCACAATGAAGAAAGAGGACCTTGGAAGGATGTCTAAGTTATAGTATTAAGATTAAAAAAAAGAAGAAGAAACAAAGGCCTGCAAGTATACATAATGTGCTTGTGCGTGCAAGATCAATCCATTGCTGTACTGCTTGCAGATGTATAGAAAAAAGACTAAACAGTTAATAGTGATTTTCTTGCTAGGGTTGCTGTGCAGAGTTGTTAAGGTTGTGTAGAGCCAAAAGGACACTCGTCTGAGGCAGCGAGTGGGGAGCACATCTTTCCATTCCACTTGCCTTTTGCTCAGTCATGGTCCTGACATGTGACCATATCCTCCCAGAAGAAGAGGCAACTTTTTTCGATTATCACAAAGATTCCATATGGTCTCATGATCATGCTGACTAGTGTGGCCCAGGGGTCATATATGTGCAGCAGGGGGCTGCTTTCACTGTTTCATTTATATACTTTTGGTATCATTTGCATTCATTTTGAACAAGCAAAAAATGTTTGTAATTTCAAAGAAAGTATAAATTGAAATAAAAATACAGTAATCCAAGAGGCAGAAGTATACAAACATATGAAGCATCAGACATACTGTAAAAAGAATCCTCCTTTGGCAACCAAACCGGGTTTTCTACCAGTGCAATTTGAGAAAAATCAGTGTGGTAATATATATGTACTGTTAATGTCTCAAATTAAAATAACAGCTGCTTCCCTGGAGTTTTTCTTAAGTGTCAGGATTTCTCAAGGAACTAAAAAAGAAGATTAAAGTGAGAAGGTTCCTTGAGGCAAACCAATACTTGTCACTTGAACAAGTTAACAGGATCAATTAAGGAGGTGAAAATGGGCATTGTGCACCATGGGAGCAGAACTCTCAAATCTCTGGAAGCAAACTCACTGGGTTTAAAGAGCCTGAAAATGAAGCTGTTTGATTTGTGTAGCAAGTTTGTATAGATTTCCAAATGGAGATTAGTTTGGTGCTGAATTAATCTGACTTTACTACTAATGTGGTAGGTGATGGTTGCTGAAGCCTTGGACATATCCAGAGAAACCTATTTTGCGATTCTGATGGACCGGTCCTACAATGGCCCCGTGCTGGTGGGCAGCCCCCAAGGGGGCATCGACATTGAAGAGGTGGCAGCTTCAAATCCAGAACTTATTTTTAAGGTATGTTTAGATTCCTGGCTATGCTTTGCTCATTGATTGCTGTTGTAGAAGCTGTTAAATATTTTATGTGGCCTCTGAGACTGGTCGCAATATATCTCTTTCTGGGACTTAAGGCATGACGATACTGAGTTCTTTTTCTTACTGGGCATCCAGTTGAAAGTTGAGTAGAACCAAGGTATTCACTATTCAAGGTTTTTTCCTCTACTTTTTCCTTCCCTCCCTTCCTTCTTTCCTCCTTCCTGCCTTTTCTTCCTCCCCCATTTCTTTCCATTCAACCTGCCCTAAGAATTAACCAGTGGAAGAGGACTGATATTTCCATTTCCTCTTGGTTACCTTTACCCATTCAGCAGTATGTATGATCTAGAAAACCTTTCCAAGGAGACTAGATGTGACCTAGAGACTGCCTCGATGTCTCTCAACAATATTGATATAAAATAGAATCCTTCTAAAGTCCAGATTCTTCGTTTCTTTCCACTCTTTAAATTGTTTTCCTTTTATTGATATTAAGTTTCTACTCAGAAGTATTCGAGATCAAACCTTCACTAGCTAGCAAGTTTCTCAGTGTTTTTAAGCTTTATTTTTTGAATCAGTAAAATGAAAATGGGGGTAATTGCTACCTCATAGAATTGTGAGGCTTAAATGAGGCGATATGTATAAAGTGCTTCTCAAGCTACCTCAGCTATAGGAAAAAAATATATAAGGGCTTATGAACTATAATTCCAGTTTTTAATCCTAGGTCCTTAGCATCAAAAATTCAGATAAAAATTTGTTACAGAAATACTCATTATTTCATTTAGAAAGTGATTTTGTTTCCCTTCAAAATACGGGAAATTTACTTCTTGAAACTCTTTGTGTAAAGTACTGATACTTTGGTTTAAAAAATATTTTTATCAACTTTACATATTTCATTTAACTGCCTTGGAAGTTAAATTGAGACTTTACCTGCTGGTTTATGAATACAGGTGTTACCTCTGCACTTCAAAAGTAAAGCTTTCCTTTTGTAAGCCAAAATGGAGCAAAGCAAAGAAACTTTTACCTTAGGACACATCTTGCTAATGGATGCTCAGAATAAGATAAGGTAAAACACAGATGCTCACAGAGACAGTTCAGAGCTATGGCAGCTTGATGCTGAGATGCCGAGTGTAGTTCCCAGGGAAGGAGCTTGGTGGGGCCACTCTCCCTGTCCAGGGTGCATCCTGCCTCTGTAACGGCTCCCTGCAAAACAAATGCTGGACACTATTTTAGCTTTTTGCCTTTTTTTTTCTTGTAAAAGTGAAAATCCTCTTCAGGTTTCTTTTGGTTATAGAAAACAAATAAAAGCGAAGTGCTGTAAAGCAAACTTTCAAAAAGCAGGGATACCTGTAACACCTAGCCATTTTCAAAATTAACATGATATAAAATAAGCAATTCCATTTATTAAGAGAATGCATGAAATAACGTACATATATGAACAGTGCTCGGTATCTAGGAGAAAAATGGCACTTTGTAAAGCTAAGGTATTCATAATTATTATCATCAATAGAATGTTTAAATCATAAGGTAATATTTAACCTATGTGACAAGCTTTAAACTTAACAGCAGTATTAGGCAGGAAAACCTTACTTTGGAAGGCTTCCAAAAGATGTCATAAAAATTTACTGACTAAATATTCGTCAGTGCCATCTGTATAGTAATTAAAAGTGAAAATTGGCATCTGATTGTTTTGTCAGCATGCCACCCTGAAGAATTATATAGTTTTTAGAAAGGCGGTTTTATAGATGGTCTGCTAATTAAAACATACCCTATAGGCATCTGCAGTAGCCACATTCAGAGAGCTCTGGAAATGTGCCACACTTTAATTAGTCATTTGCAACTAAATACGAAGCATTTTCTTTTGAGGTTGTAAGTCTTCTCACTTGACTGTCTGAATTTTGTTTATTTGATTCTTTTTTACCAGGAGCAAATTGACATTATTGAAGGGATAAAGGACAGTCAAGCTCAGCGGATGGCAGAAAATTTAGGCTTCCTTGGGCCTTTGAAAAACCAGGTACATAAACATTTGGAGGCCAGTGTGTCTGACTTGTTTCAGAAAACATTTGAAAACTTGCTTAATTGTCTCTAATGTTTGTGATTACCAGGAAACAAGATTATTAATTGTTTTATATTTTTTTCCTACAGTTGTATATGATGAAGAAATTATTTCCCTGATGTTCTAAAAGAGGATATTTATCGTGTATGTGTGATATGTATGTGTGCGTGTGTGCGTGTGTGCGGTCACAGACACATTCTTACGTATGTTAGTCTCTATTTTTTCCATAGCATTGCAGCACCACCGAATGAATTGTAAGAGGCAGTGTAGTGGTTAGAAGCACAGGCTATCGAGTCAGGCAGACCTGAATTTGAATCCTGTACTGCTACCCAGAGCATGTGTGATTCAGCCCATCTACACGTCAGTTTCATTATCTGTAAAATGGGAATGATGAAATCCTGAGACGTTAGAATGAGGATTGAGTACACTGATGTGTGAAAGTGCTTATTCAGTACTTTGTAGAGGTCAGTTGTTGTTATTAATTATACACATTACTTTGACTGCTATTGTTTCATAGCTAATGGCCATTTGAGTGAGTATGAATGGGATGAAGGTGATATTTTATTAAAAACAGCTTAAAATATGCCAATTTAGTAATTATCTCCATTGATTTCAAAGACAGAACAGCTGGCCTCCAAGTTATTAAGGAAGAGTCTGTCTCGAGCATCACAGTCTTGCATTGCCCTTGGTCTAGCCTGTGGAGCCTAATCATGTGTCTACATAAGCAAGCTTACTTGTCTCACAGCTAAGTCAAAAGAGCTTAGTGGCTATTGTTTTCCTCCTTCATTACTAAGTGTCTGTGTGTATGTGTGTGTGCATGTGTGTCTGTGTGTATCTGTGTGTGTGTTTGTTCTCCTAGGGCTCTGGATGGTTACAGAGCATTTCCTTTAATTTAGTTGGGCAGCATCCCTTCAGCAAAAGAGTAGATTTTACTTTTCGTCTTTACTTTTTCTTTTGATTGATTCTATTTCTAGAAGTTTAAGAGTAAGAATAAGGCAAATCATAGAAGGTGAAGCAGAATAAGACTTTAAAGTACATATATGTTTAAATTAAGAGAAGAAAGCACCTATTTGAAGATGGAAGGAAAGGACCTTTTAGAAAGTAAAAGATTCAGGAGGTTAAGGGGAACAGAATCACCTGGGACTAAACTTCAGAAGTTATAGAGTCAGGATTCCAGGAAAAATTAGAGGAACTAATTGTCATTTCTGACAAAGAGATGCCAGGATAGTGATCTTTCGAAAGGAAGACACTGGACGATTTCTAAGTAAGGGCTATAGTGGTTGATTTTACCTCTTGAGAATGAGACCACTAACTATATTATTTATTAAGAGACTTGTTGTGTAGGGGTGGTGGTCACCGAGAGCCACGCTCCCACATAGTGGCTCACTGTGTTCTCTCTACCCAGTCCTACAGTCAGCTCCAGAATGTGCTCAGTAATCCTGTTTATGTTTTCCATATCCTTTTGCATATCTGTATTTCTCTTGGGCATTTGCAGTCATATCTGCTGGATACTAATTTGTACCATAGCAGGGACTTTTTTGATCTTCCTCACTACTGTGTCGCCAGCAAAATGCCTTACATATACATGTATTAAGTGCCTAAGAAACATCTGCTATATGCATGAATAACTGAAACAACACATCTAGGATGTTCGCTTTGAAGAAATTTCTCAGGAGTTAGTGATAGGTAGCTGTAAGTGGCAGGAGGATAAATCTGGAGTGGGCCAGATCTGCTGACCACATAGTTTGAAAGCTCAGGAGATGAACATAACAGAGAGTTCCAGGGAAGGCAATAATAGTATTACATATGTCATAAGAGCCCCCCCCCATATGATTAGAAGAAATTAAGACTTATTTATAGCTGTTAAATGGCTGAATCATGTTTTCCCAGTGCCCCAGACACTCTAAGTTTTAAGTGAGTCAGCTACAGAAGGAAAACGAACATGCACGTTCTCAGGAGTCATTAATAGCTGACTGTCATTATATTTTTTTAGCTTAGTGTATTAAGGAAAGGAAAGAAAATTTTTAATTCATATTTTTTTCTCCTTTCATTGCTGACTACATAAAAGGCTTTAAATCTTCATTTAAATCAGCAAAGTTGGAGTGAGCATTGAGTGGGTGCTGCTTGCTCTGCTGGGCCCTGGGCAGCTGAGACAAAGTGTACTAGCCGTTGTTCTTCAGGGACTCACTGAGCAGAGATCAGCCTACTGACAATGATTATAGGAAGAGGGAATGTGAAAGAGAGGGAGAGAGAGAGAGGGTGATCTTAGTTGTAGGTGTGTTAGAATTTGTTCATTTAGGGATACTGGTTATATTTGTATAGTAGAAAGTGGAATATATGACACAGATTACACTAGAGTTATAGATTTGGGAATCTCTGCTTTGTGATGCTTCTTCAAGCCATGGAAGTTGGTGAAATGTTCCAGAAAGCCAGTGGAGGAGGCACCTGAGAAGAGAAAATATTTTAAATGATCATTAAGGTTATCCATTGCTGACCCTTTGATAAAGAAACATTATCTTAGAGGTCCCTTAGATTCAGTATGACTTGAAAGTTACTTAATTTTCGTCTAGGATATGGTTTAGGCATTTAGAGATACTTCACTCATGAATGAACAACATATAAAACAATTATCTTATAAATTTAATATCTTTCCTGTGACTCATGCCTGTTGTCTCTAAAATGTGATGTAAGGTTTAACAAATGTAAATATCATCTTGCATAAAAACTACCAAGTATGTGTTCCTGATGAAAATCTACTTTAGCAAGGATTCGCTGAAAAGACTAAAGCTACAGGAGAGCTGAATATGACTAAAAATTTAATTTTGTAAAGAGCGTCTTAGTTATCATCTATACTATTAATTCCTGAACACATTGGCACCATAAATTGTCAACATGTGCCTCTAGAATTTAAGCTGATGAAATGATCCAACTGGCCAAGTTAATACCCGCTCACTAACACCTCTAGGAGTGGTTTGTACTTCTGGCTAGCTTTAAGAACCATATGTGAATGTTGATGATACTAGTTTCTGGAATGCAAGAAAAGTATTTAAAAATTTTTTAACCTGTTAAAACATTTTTGAAGATACTTGTAAATTGTCAGGGTTTCAACCATATGGCCTCAAGGATATTTGATTTTAGGCATTTTAATTTTTTAATTACTTAACAAATGGCCTTAAAATAACATTGATTAGTAGCAAAAGGAAAGAAAAATTTTCTCTATAGTATGGTTATGAACTGAAGAAGTAGATAGCAGTAGCAAACTGGCTGATTGTAAGTTACTAAGCAGAATGTTTTGTGTTTTTTTTTTGACTAATGTTTAATTTCTTTTTAAAATTTGAACACATTTAGGAAGCGGGGGAGCTAATTTCAACTTGCCACAGGCCCTGCCATTTCCTATTATTACACCTGGTCAGACTGATGCATTGCCTACCCAGCCCTTATAGTCATTTAATGTATAGCCTCTGGAATAAGGCATATTCTGTCTCCAAGCCAGGCTGGTTCTCCCTTGTAGATCTTACAACACAGATCTAATCCTGCTCAAAATCCATTTATTGTTTCTCTTTGTACGAGAATAATTATAATAGTGAATAACCTCCCCTCCCCTCAATGCTGTGTTGATGTGTAATTACAATGACATTAATGTGCAGAAAATTCAGGTTTTATTCTAAGCTAGGTTGATATAGGCTTAAGAAGTTTTGAAGTGACCCAACTGTCCACTGACAAATGAATGGATAAACAAAATATGGTATATACATAAAATAGAAGGTTTTCAGCCTTGAAAAAGAGGGAGATTCTGACATGTGCTGCACTATAGATGAGCCTGAAGGACATTGTGCTAAGTGAAATTAGCCAGTTAGAAAAAGACAAATAGGTATGATTCCGTTTGAGATATCTAGAATATTCAAATATATAGTTATAGAAAGTGGACTGGGGGAGGGAAGAAGGGAGAGTCTTTTAATGAGTATAGAGTTCCAGTTTTGCAGGATAAAAAAGTTCTGGAGCTTGGTTGCTCAAAAATGTGAATATAATTGACAACGTTGAACTGTACACTTAAAAATGATTGAGATAGTGAATTTTATGTTATGCATATTTTTTTATAAAAAGATTTAAGTAGTTGGGATAAGTTCTTATATATTTATGCACCAAGAAGTTATTTCTATTATGTACTGTCTCTTTGTTATTAAGTTAGTCATTAATTCAACTAATATTTATTGAGTGTTAACTCTGTGCAGAGGCTGTATAAGTAATAGTAGGTGTCGCAGTGTCCAGGAATAGACATTATGCCTCTCTCATGCAGCTCAAATTGCAAGCTCAAATTGATGATCTAGAAGATCTCTAAAAGTACAAAAAAATATTCGATAGTGTGTTACTTATCAGCTTTGCACTGTAACTCAAAATCTTTTTGGATTAAAAAAATAAATGCTAAATAAAGGAAATCTTAAAGAGTATTTGAAAAAATAATGGGAGGATTGTTTTAATACTCTCAGAGTGGGACCAGCCTTTTTGAAGTCTGACAATAAGTCAGAAGCTATAAAAGAGGGACATTATTATTATCAAATTCCCATGTGGCAGAAGTAACAAAAATATGGATAACAGATAAACATTAAAAGAGAAAAGTATTTGCATTTGTTATTAGATGAAGAGCTAATTTCCCTCATATAAAATCATCTCTTATAAAATAATAAGAAAAAGACTAAAGTTTTCAAAAAAAAATGAGCGAAAGTCATAGAAAAAGAAATACAAATGTTTCTTCAGCTCATGGAATTATTCTGAAACATTCCTTAATAAGATCGAGTCAAAACTATATATGAAATGCCCATTTTTCACCTAACACACTGGCAAAGATCAGATAGGTAATGATCGTGAATTAGAACAACAGCCTCTATGATCCTGGTTTGTAGGAGGGGAGATTATTGACACTTTCTACCAAGAACAATTTATGATAATCTTTTATTATTAAAATGCCCACAACTTTTTTGCTCCACTCTTGGAAATGTATCCTATAGATGTTTAATCACATGTATGATATACATACAAAGATAGGTAAGGCAACATTTGATGGAATGTCCAATTATTGGAAACCAAATGGCTATTATTAAAGATAGGTAAAATAATGAATTATGATACATCCATATAATAAGATATGCAGCCATTTAAAAGAATAAGATTGCTTTATTTGCACTGCTAATGAAGGCTCTTCAAATTCTATGAAGGCATAGAACCAGATTTGTTTTTTTTTAAAAAGATGAATGAAGAATATGTATGCATAGTTGCATATGTATAGAATATCTCTCAGTGTAGCAACAACTAATAAGGTGACTGCTGCAAGAGTTGAGATGGGGAGCAGCGAGTCCGGTTAAGGTTCAGAGAAAACCCTTTGTGTGCCTTGGGGACTTTGTATCATGTATGTGTATTATCGAACCAGAAAAAAATTAATATTAAAAAATATTTAGTCTTAACTTATTATGTATGTTTGCTTACTTATGTCCACTGGGTTTCAAATTACGATTTTAGGAAGTTTACAACTACATATAAAATAAATTAAGATAACATGAATTGCATCTCCAGGAATTCTTCAGTCAGTACTGGGACAAAGAAACCATTCTCAGTATTTAGGCCAGAGAGACTTTATTCTAAGGAATTGGTTACATAGATACATAGATATGTGTAGAGCTGAGACCTTTCAGAGTGGACAGAGAGGCAATGTAGAGCTAAATAGCAACATGTAATTGTGGCTAACTGTGTGACTGAGGAACAAGGAATAAGGCGGTGGTGTTCTGTATTGGGATACAGAAGGTAGAACTCTGGTGGGCCTCTCTGGTGGGAGCTAAAGTCAGAGGAGGAGATGCTACACAAGGCAGAAAGAGAGGGGAAGAAATACCCCAGCTTTTGCCTTCCTCCCACCTCCTGTCTCCCACTGCTGCTTCCCATTGGCTGAATTAAGTTGGAAGCAGCTGGCCCAAGAGCCTTGGAAACTCAGCCTACAAGTGTCAGCTCCCTCATATACAGGGTAGAGATGGGATAAAGCTGTTTATGTTGGCAAAGGGAAAATCATGGCTAGGAAATAAGATGGAGCCGAGAATGAGACTGATAGCCAACATTCAGCCATGATTGCACAGTCTTGCTGTTCTGCATCACAGGCTCTGTACACCATAGGTATGAGGTTTCTAGGGTGGTATCGTGCCTCATTTATGATGTCTTCCCCTAGCCCCAGTTCACACAATGCCAGCATGTTATGATATAGGCAGTTAATAAATCTTGGTTGAAAAGAATGAATGAATGAGTAAACTTCAAACAGAGCAAGAAAAATGAAGTCAGGGCATCACGTCCAGGAAACTTTGGATATTCCTACTCTTTGTGGTTTATGGGACAAATTGTTTTCAGTTTGAAATGTGCTGTTCAGTAACTGTACTGTTTAGGACCTCCATCTTCCTCTCTTGCAACAATTTCCATTAAATACTCAGTAATTGTTGTTTCACAGATTATAGGTTTGGATTGATGAATATGATAACTGTTTTATTTCAGCATAATTAGGAAAACCTAGTCATTATAAACTCTCAAAATCATATTTACCTTTTACTTAAATAGAAATCGTTTGTATTAATGATTGTAACTCATATCATGGCATAACTCAGCTAATAGGGACATGATAATTTACAAAGATTAACAGCGTTTTTAGGCTGTACTGAAAATATTTTGTTTTCTTGATAATGGTCTTTTCTGGTGTCTAGAGGAAAGTTGAGCAATTCCTTCTAATGAATAGCAGTAGAAATTAAATAATTATGCTTTTCTGTTTTTTCCTTCAGAAAACCTAACTGAAAATAAAGACATAACTTGTTATTTTGAAGGTTTCATTAATCCAACAAAATAAGTGTTCGTTTACTGCTTTGGTGTAATTTCATTTCACTTGATCGCATTTAGGCTGCAGATCAAATTAAGAAGCTGTATAATCTCTTCCTGAAAATTGATGCTACTCAGGTGGAAGTGAATCCCTTTGGTGAAACTCCAGAAGGACAAGGTAAAAAAAATAAATGAGAGAAAACAAATGAATATAATTATTCATGCAAACTATAAATTAAATTGTACAAAAGACCGCAGCTTTGCATTAATTCCTTTCAGTAATTTAATTTCTACCATAGTTTCAAATGTCCCCATGATGCAGTTGAACATTTCAGCACTTGAGTTTGTTTGTAGGCAAATGCCAAGCCTCAGAGGAAGCTACTTATGTTTTGTTTAGAAACATCCATCTACCAGCATCCTCTTATTTTTTCAAGGCCCATCACTATGGTAAAGATTTGAGTGGAAACAGGAGTCACTGCACTTGGGTGTAATGAATGTACCTGCTTTTATGGAATTGGAACCGCTTGAAGCTTTTTAGTTTACTTAAATATATATAAATTCACCTTGTGTCCGCTGTTGGAGTTCCATCATCATGGTGAAGTTCTTAGTGCCCTACTGTCCACCTCTTTCACCTTACTTGATTACCAGCTTCTGCTTCAGGTGGGAGAAGGAGGCCTTTTTGTGGGGAAGGTTTTTTATATCCATCAGGTAATTGTAGACTATAACTGTTTTATATCTCAGGACCTACTACTACTACACTTTGTCTTGCATACAGCAATTATTCAATAAGTTCTTATTAATTTGATTGAAAAAGCTTGTGTATGTGCATGTGTTTGGGGGTAGGGGTGGGAGAACAGTTGGATAAGATAGTGATAACTGAAAGTAAGTTCCATGAACCTTATCTTTTTTGGTCCATTTCACCCCTAATGTCTTACATGCTAGTCTCTTTGCCTAGAATGTTGTGGTAAGTCAGTAAAGGGGGATTTGCCATTAGATTGGTTAACGAGGTAATCTGTTATGTGCATATACAACCAAGTTGTAGACCAAACTGGATGATTCAGTGTTTTACAGAGGGGCCACTGTTCAAATTATGGATCTGCCGTGTTCTCGCTACAGATCTAGGCTAAGTCTCTTGATTTGTTTTTGCTTTTGTTTTTGTTTTAATAGAAAAGGGTGATAAAAATGATAACTATCTTGTAGGGTAGTTCTCAAAATGAGGAGACTGGTGTTTGTGTAAGCATCCAGTGTCAGATACAAAATCAGCTAGTCCTTGACATTCATAATATGTAGTTCCTCTTCTCAAGTAGTACGACAGTATTCCAGGAAAGATACGGATTTCATCTGTTTGTCTATTTTGTTGTTGTTGCTATTGTTTTAAATATTTCAAATTAGGATAGGAAAAGAGCTCATGTTTAGGAAGCCATTGAAAATAATATATTTCATGGTTTACACAAGTGACCACCAGATAAAAAATCTGTGGTAGGTCATTTATAAACAAGCTACCTTATTCATAAATACTTTTAAAATTTCATCTGTCTGTGAAATCATCTCATATAGTGAAGAAAGGAAGGGGAAGAAAACTTTTTAAACTCTTATGCCAGCCACTATGATAAACTTTTAATATATTTTTTTTATTACTTACATTTTCTTTTTTATTACTCACAGCAACCTTGCAAAGTTAGGAGTTATCTCCATTTTATAGGAGGTTGAAAAATTAATGTGACTACCCTATGAGCAGCTAGATTTGACCTGGAGCTGGGATTTGAACCCATGTCTTTCTCATTACAGTATGTATGTTGATTCTGATATGCCAGGCTGAGTAATAGTAACCTGCCCTCTTTTCTACTTTTTCCTTCTTAAATTATTAATTTGCTTTCACCCAAGCGATCTAAAAGTAGTCTTTGGTTTAGCACTATCAGTCAAAATTTATTCTGCATTGAGCGACTGATAATTAAATCCAAGAAATGAAAGAGAAAGAAGTTCAATATAAGTTCTTACAGGCCATATATTGCTTTTTAAACTAGTATGCACAAGCAACCTAGTTATTTCATATTCAAAAAAATGGAAATTCAGTCATGGAGTGGGATAAAAGTCAGGCTTTACTACTATTTTCATTCAATCCTTTGGGAAGTTGACAGTCACAGATTGTAGTCTGACAGCAGAGAATAGGGATATGAGAACCTTTTCATAAAGGGTGTTTATAAAACTTATGAAATCCGAAGATTTCTTCTTAAATATTAAGAGAAAGAAAAATTCTTGACCTTTTTTTGAAGGAATCATCATAAAATATATTCCATGTATACAGTTCATTAAAACATCTTATGTGATATTTTTAAGAGCAAAATTATCTTTAGCTATTAATTTGTTCATTGTACCATAAAAGTTCAGCTGTTGAATTATAATCACAATTAAATGAGTGTGTTGGTTTATAACTCTAATGAGCAGTAGTCAAATTAAACCCAATTAGGAAACAGTGATTAATGACCAAATGTACAAATTGATCTTCATCATTGTCACAATCCCCTAAGCAATTCTTTATTTAGGAGCTGTAAGAGCAGTCATTTATATCTTAGCAATATTGATAATCTTAATATTTATTTTTTTCACTTATATCAGTAATAGCAGAATATATAACCTTTTACATTAAAACTTTGATTTAACAATTACTCTTTTAATTTAGAAGTTTAAGGAGCTTGGCATCACACCAAACATTTTTACTTTAAACTTATTGTAGAGTCTCTTTGTAAGAGAATTTCTTCAGTCTTCCACTGCTTGTTGAAGAACATATTTTAAAAATCCAGGTGATTGATGATAACTTTGTACAACAGATGATAACTAGGTTGAATGAAGAGCAATGGCTTTGATAACATCTATACTGTGAGGTCACCCATGGGAAATTTTTGATGTGGAGAAAGAACTGCAGTCTAAGAACTATTTTTTCCAATATCATTAATAATCTGTTTCAAAGACTATAATTTGACAATACTGACTGTCATGGAGTTTAGTGACTATTGGGATTTTAATGGTTATTAGTGATGGAAACCAACATGAGCCTAGTTTTTGTTAAAAAGGCCCCGGTTGAGTGAGGGGGACTTATTTTACCCATGTAACAGGGAAGTCTAAAGAGTGGACTGGCTTGAAACATGAAGAGAATCAGGGATTCTTGGGTCTTCCAGCCCTCCTGCCTCTGGAGGCAGCAAATATGACTCCTAGTTCTCATCTCTCCTCCAGCAACCACAGCAGTCTTTCAAATGATTGGTCCCACTTGGGTCACATGTTTATACTTAGACCAGTCACTGAGCTGGAATTATATGGTATAAGAGAAAGGCAGTTTCTTAATAGAAAAAGAGACACTGAATCAAAACATATCTACCAGAATGAGCCTAACTTTTATTGAAATGAAAGGAAACTGTTAATTAGTCAAAGAAAAATTCACTGTTTTCCTTGCTTGTCCAATTGCATTGCCAGAATTAATTCATTAAAACTGTAACTGAGTTAGAGGGAAGGTTTTCTTTATCATTATTTATCTACTTATACATTCATTCATTCATTCATTCATTCATTCATTCATTTTGAAAGCCATTGTGATATTGCACATTTTATTTCATTTCTTCCCACTGTCAGCCAGATCTTTGTGCATACAGACTCCTTTTTTTGGTGTCTTTAAAATAATGTTTCTCAATGGGGAGAATGGACATTTTGCCCCCCAGAGGATATTTGCAACGTCTGAAGACATTTTTTTATTAAGATATAATTGACATATATAACATTATATTAGTTTCAGATATATAGCATAATGATTCAATATGATCACAGTGAGTCTAGTTAATACCTATTTTGTTTGTCACAACTTGGGGTTTGGATTGCTACTTGTTTCTAATGGATAGAGACCAAGGATGATGCTAAACATCCTACAGTGCACAGCACAGCACCCTCTTCCCCCATTATGTCAGTAGTCCCGAGATTAAGAATTCCTGTTCTAAGGCATCTTCATCAGTTGGAGCACAAATCAATTAACTGAGCTAAAGGAATGAAACCCAATCCAAAACTGAGTATCTCACCAATATTCCATGAGGATTAAGGCTGGATTAAAGTTAACTGGCACATCAAATCCCTTTCTTGCTTCAGATTAATTTCCCTAAATAACCACCCTGTTGCTTTGTGTTAGCAAGTGCTCATGTTGTTGGTGGGTGTTTCTCTCTGTTTCTCTCTTTATGCACAAGACTATTTTCAAGAACACTTTCAATTCCCCCCATCCCCAAATCTACCTCCCTCCTTGTATCTATTTTCTCTTTTCGCAGCAACTAAAAAAAAGTTCTAAAATGTATACAACTCTTAGAACATCAATATTTAATGGAAAGTGGGACTAATTTGAAAGTATCAGCATTTTAAGACCACCTTGGCAAAGCACATTTCAATAGCACATTATGGTTATTTATCACAAATCAAATGCAATACATTGCTTGAAGACAGATTATTTTTCAAACTAATTATGACAATCTTACTTCTCGCTGGTTTTATGTTTCTTTTATTTGTGAGTCTGCCCTCTGAAATGTATTTTTCTTTTGTTTAATTCTGTGGCACATTCTTCTGTTAAAACTCTAGGGTCAGAGGCCGCTAACTGCCAGTCATGTTCTTCATGGAAGCTGTTGAATTAGTGGTTCACAGAATCTCACACCACTGAACAAAACAAAAACACCCTATGAATATAAGTACTGCAGCTTTCTTTGATATTTGTTCAGAAGGAAAATTCATTTGTATAATCTATCAAGCATGTAACAATGTGCTTTTGATGGTGAAAATTGTTTTATAAATATTAATAGGTATGTTTTTTCACCCATTTTGTACACAGAATGGCCTTTGTTCAAGTTGAATTTTCTAAAGAATTGAGGTTTCATTAATGTGACATTGAAAATTTCAATGTCTGAACCAAGCTCAGCACCTCCAAAAATACATTTTACCATAGTTTGTTGTTTTATTAAATGTAAAAGGTAAGGTTTGAGCAAGCAAGTTTATTTTATTGCCCTGCTGTTGACATGGACATCAATCAATTTTTTAACACACCAGCTATAAAAGTGTACTTGGAGGGGACTTACAGGGGGGAAATAAACATATGAGTCAATCAATATTCAGGGATTAATCTACTCCTTTTGTGCAAGCTGCAAGTTTTTGTTTATTTTGTTTGTTATACTCTTTTTTTTCAAGCTAGTAGGATGCACTTTTCGAAGTTTCTCCTTCACTTTAATTAATGTGATACCTGAAGCTATTCTATGCAAATGTGACAAGAACTGTGACTTATCCAGGATTGGCAACCTTTTTCTGCAAAGGACCATGTAGTCTGTATTGCAACTACTCTCTGCAGTGGGACTGTCTTGGGACATCAGCTATAGAAATACATAAACAAATAGATGTGGTTGCATTCCAATAAAACCATATTTACGGAAATAGTGAGGTGATTGGAGGGACATACTTTGCCATATTCTTACTTAGATTCTCATTTGGGGCCGTTTTATACCAAGTTTTACATAAGACTTAGGTCGTTCGTAAAGGTGTGGCATTGATTTGAGGGCCAACAAAGGCATGGCTTTCACCCGCAGATTTTAGACAGAAATTTCCTTCTCTATCAATTACAGAGCCTGAAATGCCAACCATTAAAATCCTTCCTGTGGGAAAATTTTTAGGTATTCTGAATTTAGGTAACCTAAACAGATGTAAACTCCAGTAAGCATTAGTTTAGATTTATTCTAAACGGAAGTCTAGGATTATAAGGGAATGGAACAAAGTACAGGTCATTTTTTGTGAGAGGAAGAGAAGAGAATCGTATAGCCTGAGGTGCAACAGTGGGAAGCTCTGAGTATAAGAAAGCACTGTGCACGTAGAGGATGGCGATGGTAATGTTAATAACCAGTGAGTGCCAATTGTCTGTGAAGCTAAGTGCTTTGTATACATTCTCTCCTTCCAGCAACACCATGCAGCAGAAAATACTCTGCTTACCATTTTATAGACAAGGCCACTGAGCCGAAGAGAGGTGATTGGCTACCTGACTAGGAAGTGCCAGAGTTCTAATTCATACCTGTGTGTTTTTGATGCTGGAGTATATTAAAAGATCAAGTTCAAAAAAAAATTTCCAGATGATACAACATTATAAACTGAGATAGGAAGGCAGGAAAGCACTTTGTATCTTCGGGACTACTTTTAAAATATTAAGCAAGTAAAACGAATATGTGTCTAAGACAGTCCATGTTCCTCCTTATTCCTGCCTCCTGCCACCCTCCAAAATGATTTAGGCTTTGAGGATGATAATTCAGTTTTGGATTACCTTTCTTAACTCCTAAGTCTTATTTACTTCTTATTTATGTAGTGTTTTTAACTTCTCAAAGCCCTTGGACATACATATATTGACTGGGTATGTCATATACTTTTCTCTACAAAGAGAGAACAATTGGCAATTGGCAAGGGACCACTATAGATACACTTTTTATCCCAGAAGTATGATACTTGTAGATACATCTTTATTCCTCCCTATAGATATCTTTTTATCTCATAGTAACCATCTTCAAGCTCTGGTTAAACTCTAAAGTTCTCCGAACATGGCCCCCAAATAGTGAACTCATTTCTGTACTTGGCATATACATCACACTACAGGAAGAAGCATCTTTTGAAAATCTGGCTTTGCAGGCATTTAGTTGGAACTGCCTTCTGAACTTTGCATGCATATCCATTAATTATGCTGTCTCTCAAGTAGCTTATAATTGTAGTCTTTGTAAGAGGCAAAGATCAGCCTGGACCTATTTTGATTTACTAGTTTATTGATCTTGACCAAGAATTCTTTTATTTGAAACTCTTCACTTAGGAACTCAATTTGATAGTCTTTGCCCATTCATTTCAAAGGTGTCAGTTATAAGTAGTCTTGCCAATGAGTAATGGAGGAGCTACAGTTAGTAACTGATTAATTAAAATGTATGTGGAAAGCCAAGAATGAAGTTGCTTTTTTTATTGATTATTATACCGGTTATTAACTGCTGAGAAAATGACATTATAGCAAGCAGAGAACATTGGCCAATTCCTTTGATAATTGTAATCTATTCTAAGATTATTGTAAGATACAATAATCTTAATTGTATAATTAAGATTTCAGTATTTTGGAAAGTAATTACTCATTTATTCCATATATTCAAGTGTGTGGGTAAAGCGGTTAGACATTTTGTGGCAAGACTAAAGACTCAGGCAGATAGTAACTTCCATGTGAGATTCTCCCTTGTCAGTCAGTGCTACTTTAAGTAATTCGTGGTTT
Source organism: Pteropus vampyrus (assembly GCF_000151845.1). Taxonomy (NCBI): domain Eukaryota; kingdom Metazoa; phylum Chordata; class Mammalia; order Chiroptera; family Pteropodidae; genus Pteropus; species Pteropus vampyrus. The sequence goes on along the minus strand of NW_011888822.1, from coordinate 7,541,383 downwards.
AGACTTTTATTTATGCTGAGTATTCTTGTGTGCCAGTTCTGCACAGATTTGTATCAAAGTGCTTAGTTATTATGGTAGAGAGGTCCTTGGGAAAAACCTCTACCTAAGGTCTTTAACCTCTGGATGTTATAAGGTAACAATATTTTATTTTAATAGGAAGCATATGGTATTAACAGGCAATAGTCATTGCTTTTGAGTGAAATTCCTGGGTGGTTGTTTCCTTTTTAAGAATTAGGTG
>NW_011888822.1:7536532-7539750 GCF_000151845.1 Pteropus vampyrus | reverse complement strand
GAGAATCGTATAGCCTGAGGTGCAACAGTGGGAAGCTCTGAGTATAAGAAAGCACTGTGCACGTAGAGGATGGCGATGGTAATGTTAATAACCAGTGAGTGCCAATTGTCTGTGAAGCTAAGTGCTTTGTATACATTCTCTCCTTCCAGCAACACCATGCAGCAGAAAATACTCTGCTTACCATTTTATAGACAAGGCCACTGAGCCGAAGAGAGGTGATTGGCTACCTGACTAGGAAGTGCCAGAGTTCTAATTCATACCTGTGTGTTTTTGATGCTGGAGTATATTAAAAGATCAAGTTCAAAAAAAAATTTCCAGATGATACAACATTATAAACTGAGATAGGAAGGCAGGAAAGCACTTTGTATCTTCGGGACTACTTTTAAAATATTAAGCAAGTAAAACGAATATGTGTCTAAGACAGTCCATGTTCCTCCTTATTCCTGCCTCCTGCCACCCTCCAAAATGATTTAGGCTTTGAGGATGATAATTCAGTTTTGGATTACCTTTCTTAACTCCTAAGTCTTATTTACTTCTTATTTATGTAGTGTTTTTAACTTCTCAAAGCCCTTGGACATACATATATTGACTGGGTATGTCATATACTTTTCTCTACAAAGAGAGAACAATTGGCAATTGGCAAGGGACCACTATAGATACACTTTTTATCCCAGAAGTATGATACTTGTAGATACATCTTTATTCCTCCCTATAGATATCTTTTTATCTCATAGTAACCATCTTCAAGCTCTGGTTAAACTCTAAAGTTCTCCGAACATGGCCCCCAAATAGTGAACTCATTTCTGTACTTGGCATATACATCACACTACAGGAAGAAGCATCTTTTGAAAATCTGGCTTTGCAGGCATTTAGTTGGAACTGCCTTCTGAACTTTGCATGCATATCCATTAATTATGCTGTCTCTCAAGTAGCTTATAATTGTAGTCTTTGTAAGAGGCAAAGATCAGCCTGGACCTATTTTGATTTACTAGTTTATTGATCTTGACCAAGAATTCTTTTATTTGAAACTCTTCACTTAGGAACTCAATTTGATAGTCTTTGCCCATTCATTTCAAAGGTGTCAGTTATAAGTAGTCTTGCCAATGAGTAATGGAGGAGCTACAGTTAGTAACTGATTAATTAAAATGTATGTGGAAAGCCAAGAATGAAGTTGCTTTTTTTATTGATTATTATACCGGTTATTAACTGCTGAGAAAATGACATTATAGCAAGCAGAGAACATTGGCCAATTCCTTTGATAATTGTAATCTATTCTAAGATTATTGTAAGATACAATAATCTTAATTGTATAATTAAGATTTCAGTATTCTGGAAAGTAATTACTCATTTATTCCATATATTCAAGTGTGTGGGTAAAGCAGTTAGACATTTTGTGGCAAGACTAAAGACTCAGGCAGATAGTAACTTCCATGTGAGATTCTCCCTTGTCAGTCAGTGCTACTTTAAGTAATTCGTGGTTTAGACTTTTATTTATGCTGAGTATTCTTGTGTGCCAGTTCTGCACAGATTTGTATCAAAGTGCTTAGTTATTATGGTAGAGAGGTCCTTGGGAAAAACCTCTACCTAAGGTCTTTAACCTCTGGATGTTATAAGGTAACAATATTTTATTTTAATAGGAAGCATATGGTATTAACAGGCAATAGTCATTGCTTTTGAGTGAAATTCCTGGGTGGTTGTTTCCTTTTTAAGAATTAGGTGTCTCTCTGTAATGCTAGAGGAGAATGGGAAACATTTCTAAATTCTCGATCAAAGATCCCTGCCTGTCAACATCCCAAGTAAAGTAAAAGAAGGTTATGATGGAATGTCATCATAGATAACTAATTTCTACCATAAGGGATGTAAACAAGAGGCTTCAAATCCCAGAAACCAGTGTGCCACTTCACCGCACTGCTCTCTCTCCTTGATTGTACATATAGAAGATTTCCTGTAAATCAAGGAAAGCAAAGCACTCTGTGGACCATTGTCATCACCGAGTTTCACTATGTCCAAGGCCCTTGGCCACTGAGAGAGTTGAAAAATTTATACCAGCACCAGAGAGTGGAGACAGTAGTGCTGATAGTGCCTGGCAACCTTCTATTGTATCTGACCAGTCTTGGTCTTTTAGTGTTTTATAACTCAAATTAAAGGAGTCATATCATACCCACATTAAGATAATGGTTTTTGTTTTAGCAGACCCCAAAGTAAGTATATCAGCAGTCTGGGGATTGTTATTTCCATTTTCCAAATAAGAAAACCGAGGCCCAGAGAGGAATAGGCTGGTTATTTATTTATTTATATCAAGGTTACAGTTAGTTAAAGATCAAATAAAAAACTGTTGATTCTGACCCAGTGTTCTTTCTACTATATCTTTCAGAAATATTAATGGGGATACTGATTAAAGAAAAATTTCAAGAAAGACAAAGGACGACAGCAGGATTAAGCATCATTATTTAGTCTCTGTTTGTCTGGAAGGGGAACGTGATGAACAGTAGTTAAATACTAAAAATTAGAAATATAATAAGAATAGCTAATCAAACCTGTATGTATCTATGGCAATCTGTACCTTTTAATGGGTGATGGTAAGTTATATTGTTATTTTATTGAAAAGAGACAAACAGATATAAATTACTATGCTCTCTATTACAATGTAAGACCTTGAGAACAGGGACCGTGTCATGTTTGTCTTTGTAGTTCTAAAGTTTAAATTAAGGTTAAGAAAGCCATAACAGCTTCTGCTGCCTGTGTCATGAGGTAGAATGACAGTATCATACCTTTCATACCTTTTTTTTTTTTCTCTCGTGCCTCCTCTCCTGGGGAACTTAATTTGTAGATCCTTAAAAGATATTCATGTACATTCCTTTTTCATTTTATTTAGTTGTCTGTTTTGATGCCAAGATAAACTTTGATGACAACGCAGAATTCCGACAAAAGGATATATTTGCTATGGATGACAAGTCAGAAAATGAGCCCATTGAAAATGAAGCTGCCAGATATGATCTAAAATACATAGGACTAGATGGGAATATTGCCTGCTTTGGTAAGAATTCAGTTACATCAAAAGAATGATTTGTGGAGTTTTGCAGCATAGGAACCCCTGATTTCTGAAATATTATTTCCCATTAACAAGTAAATATAAGGGATTTTTGTACCCCAAAAGTCTTAGGAAACAATTCAGACTTTCTTCTCAAAGTTCATTTTGGTTAACAGTCACTGGTTTA
>NW_011888822.1:7533710-7536482 GCF_000151845.1 Pteropus vampyrus | reverse complement strand
TTTTTTTTTTCTCTCGTGCCTCCTCTCCTGGGGAACTTAATTTGTAGATCCTTAAAAGATATTCATGTACATTCCTTTTTCATTTTATTTAGTTGTCTGTTTTGATGCCAAGATAAACTTTGATGACAACGCAGAATTCCGACAAAAGGATATATTTGCTATGGATGACAAGTCAGAAAATGAGCCCATTGAAAATGAAGCTGCCAGATATGATCTAAAATACATAGGACTAGATGGGAACATTGCCTGCTTTGGTAAGAATTCAGTTACATCAAAAGAATGATTTGTGGAGTTTTGCAGCATAGGAACCCCTGATTTCTGAAATATTATTTCCCATTAACAAGTAAATATAAGGGATTTTTGTACCCCAAAAGTCTTAGGAAACAATTCAGACTTTCTTCTCAAAGTTCATTTTGGTTAACAGTCACTGGTTTAAAGCAGGGTTTCTCAATTCTGGCAGTATTGACATTTTAGGTGGGATAATTCTTTGCTGTAGGGGCCTTTCCTCTACTTTGTAAGATATTTGGCAGTATCCCTGGCTGTTACCAGTAGCATCTCCCACTTGTGACAACAAAAATGTCTCCAAACATTGCAGAATATCTTCTGATAGGCAAAATCACCCCAGTTGAGACTACTATTTTAATGCATCTCAGATAAAATTACTTTCTCAAAGGAAGTAGAAGAGAACATAAAGTTTAATCATTACGTTCAAATTGCCGCTTCTGTGATAACCAAATGATAAAATTTTTAATCCATTATGCCAGTTTATTAATAGAGCAATAGCTTTTATTATATTCATCTAAATTTGTGAAAATTTTATTCAGATTATTCAGCTGAGACAAGAATAGATCTGTAGAGGCAATACAACTTTTGTTATTGTCCACAGCTTATAGTACTAAGATTTATGTACTTCTTTATTTCTAATGGAACCAATTCATTGCACTGAAAACTGAGGTCTTAATCTTAATGGAATTAAAATAAAAAAGATTTGTAGCTCATTAAACAAACATTATCATTATATTTATAACTGAAAAGACCTCATCCAATAATTCGTTGTTTAATACAATAGAAAATGACATCCAATTACAAGTGATACCAAAAGCTCTTGCTTTGTATTAGAGCAATAACTATAATATACCAGATCATTCACAGTATTCTGATCTTAATAGGCTAATACACTACCGATATTTGTAGATATTTAGAAAGAGAAAGATATAATGGTGTGTTTAGAATAAATTAAATATGGATTCTGTGTAGCCTCTGTAGCGGTGTGCATGATTTGACCAAGTTAACCTTAAAAGATATGATGAACACATTTCAAATTGTTTTAAGATCTTATATAAACCATTTGATTTTAATTGCCCCAGAATTAATTAAATTAGTCACAGTTCGTAGGCTTGTCTGGTAAATTCAAGGGTCAGAAAAAGTGAAGGTTACTTTATCTTGAAAGCCTACTCAGTTCAGAAGTTTTTATTTTTTATTTTTAAGGGAAGTAATTTTATATAATTAAGCATAAGGCACAATGCATCAATAAAACTTAGTTCTAGAAAATAAGAATTTCAATGTTAAAACTCTTTACTTAGTTGTTTAAAAAAAACTCCTAATAGCACATTTTGGTTCTGGTTTTAATGACCAGGTTGCTAGTGAACATTTATTAATTTGAAAAATGAACAGGAGGGTAGAAATATTATTTTGATGCTATTACTGGTTCATTTATTTTCTCACTTTATCCAGGTAACATATAAACATACATGGCTGTACTGTGTAAAAATGTATGGAACCCTATAGAAGTTGGGACGCCCAACCCCAGAGGGATGCCACATTCAAACGACCATAATCTCAGCAAGCAAAAAATTAAAAGAATTCCATTTTTTACTTGTTTTTTAAAAGATTAAAAAGAATGTGATTCATTGGCCCTAGTAACTTTTATAGCTTTTTTCTCTTTCCCAATTCTCTTGAATTCTATACTTTACACAACCTAAGACTCTTTCTTCTATTACTAGCCCAAAATGATTACTTAGCTTAAACTCTTCTCTCTTTTCTATGTTCCATTATTGATTTAACTTCATAAACCCAGCTCTGCATTTCCAGGATTTTTTGGTTATTCTTTGTACATACATTTCCTGATTCATTATTCTAAAAGTATATGAACTTATCTGGTTGAATGGAATTCTAAACAGGGCAGAAATTGGCTGGTCAAGACAGGGTTCTCTCTTGCAATGTGGGAGAGGGAAAAAGTTTATGTATCTTTACATGTTGCTAAATTTATCCTGTCTTGTGTGCCATTTGCATTTTGCAGTGAATGGTGCTGGACTTGCCATGGCTACTTGTGATATCATTTTCCTGAATGGTGGGAAGCCAGCCAACTTCTTGGATCTTGGTGGTGGTGTCAAGGAAGCTCAAGTATATCAAGCCTTCAAATTGCTCACAGCTGATCCTAAGGTAACCTTTCTCTTTACAGGGAGATTGTGTCATGTTCTGATTACTCACCATCAAGAGCTATCTTGTTAGGGGTTAATAAGTCAACATATGTACTATGCAGCCTCAGATGCAAAACCTGTGCCTTGTATCCCATTGGAATATATGATGATTTAACTCATTTTGGATGAAAGGCTTATAAGTACCCCCAGGATCTTATTTCAGAGACTGTGCTTACAAAGTTCTGAGAAGTGACAAAAAATAAAAAAGGTGTAGTGCACCAAACAATCAAACATTGGTTGGCATAAAACATTATTTGGGTAATATACACTGAAGCAATTAGTCCTACAATTG
>NW_011888822.1:7531424-7533660 GCF_000151845.1 Pteropus vampyrus | reverse complement strand
ATTCATTGGCCCTAGTAACTTTTATAGCTTTTTTCTCTTTCCCAATTCTCTTGAATTCTATACTTTACACAACCTAAGACTCTTTCTTCTATTACTAGCCCAAAATGATTACTTAGCTTAAACTCTTCTCTCTTTTCTATGTTCCATTATTGATTTAACTTCATAAACCCAGCTCTGCATTTCCAGGATTTTTTGGTTATTCTTTGTACATACATTTCCTGATTCATTATTCTAAAAGTATATGAACTTATCTGGTTGAATGGAATTCTAAACAGGGCAGAAATTGGCTGGTCAAGACAGGGTTCTCTCTTGCAATGTGGGAGAGGGAAAAAGTTTATGTATCTTTACATGTTGCTAAATTTATCCTGTCTTGTGTGCCATTTGCATTTTGCAGTGAATGGTGCTGGACTTGCCATGGCTACTTGTGATATCATTTTCCTGAATGGTGGGAAGCCAGCCAACTTCTTGGATCTTGGTGGTGGTGTAAAGGAAGCTCAAGTATATCAAGCCTTCAAATTGCTCACAGCTGATCCTAAGGTAACCTTTCTCTTTACAGGGAGATTGTGTCATGTTCTGATTACTCACCATCAAGAGCTATCTTGTTAGGGGTTAATAAGTCAACATATGTACTATGCAGCCTCAGATGCAAAACCTGCCTTGTATCCCATTGGAATATATGATGATTTAACTCATTTTGGATGAAAGGCTTATAAGTGCCCCCAGGATCTTATTTCAGAGACTGTGCTTACAAAGTTCTGAGAAGTGACAAAAAATAAAAAAGGTGTAGTGCACCAAACAATCAAACATTGGTTGGCATAAAACATTATTTGGGTAATATACACTGAAGCAATTAGTCCTACAATTGGATGACGTAGAGAGGACTCAGTCTTAGATTCCTTCCATAAATATGCTGAAGGTATTATGATAAGATTAGAGACAATAAAATTATAGGATTATATTATCATATATCTCTGGAAAATAATGACTTCCTTCCTTCTGTATACTTTTTCATTTTCATCTCTGACAGTTACATATGTTACAGTTTGTAATACATTCCCTAAGTAGCAAATAATATTGCTTCATGTGCATCTTAACTAGAATGTAGCTATCATTCATATGCTAGGTGCGTAGTAGGCATTCAGTAAACATTTACTCAATCTAAGTACCCATATTTCTTGTTTCTATTATAGGTACTCAGTTGTATATGATAACAGCTTTAGGTGAATATTTGTTACGTGGAAAAGACTAAAATTTTTTTGAATGTCTGATATGTATCATCTAATTCTCTTAACAGTTTTGAGGAGTAGTGTATATGCCACAACCATTTGATTTTAAACTTTATTGGAGAATCATTATCTTAATACTGTTACAGTATCTAATATATTCTTTTTAAATTTTTTTTTATTTTTCCATATAGATGGTATACAATATTATATTAGTTTCAGGTGTACAACATAGTGATTAGACATCTATACAATACAAAAAGTGATCACCCCAATAAAGCTAGTACCCATCTGACAATGTACATTGTTATTACAATATTATTGACTACATTCCTTATGCTATACTTTTAATCTCCATGACTATTCTGGAACTACCATTTTGTACTTCTTAATCCCTTCCCCATTTTTCACTGACCCCATACCCCAATACCCTTCCCATCTGGGAACTCTCAAAATGTTCTCTGTGTCTATAAGTTTGTTTCTGGTTTGTTGTTTTTGTTGTTGTTATTGTTATTGTTGTTTATTTTGTTATTTAGATTCCACATGTATGTGAAATCATAGGGCATTTGTCTTTATCTGACCTACTCCACTCAGCACAATACCCTCTAGGTCCATCATAAAATATCTTTTCTCATTCCTTTACTTTTCATCTCTGTGTGTTTTAATCTGAATCAAGTCTCTTGTAGGCAGCTTATGTAAAGGTCTTATTTTCTTATCCATTCAGCAACCCTATCTTTTGATTGGAGCATTTAATTCTTTTTCATTTAAAGTACTTGTTGATAAATATGCAGTTATCGCCATTTGTTATTCATGTTTTGATACATATATTTTTCTTCTTAAAGGAGTCCCTTCAACATTTCATGTAATACTGGTTTGGTAGAGATAAACTCCTTTAGCTTTTTTCTTGTCTGTGACACTTGCTCTTTATCTGTCCTTCGATTCTAAATGATAGCTTTACTGGGTAAAGTAATCCTGGTTTTAGGTCCTTGCTTCTCATCACTGCATAGTTTATG
>NW_011888822.1:7508788-7528694 GCF_000151845.1 Pteropus vampyrus | reverse complement strand
TTTTTTTTATTTTTCCATATAGATGGTATACAATATTATATTAGTTTCAGGTGTACAACATAGTGATTAGACATCTATACAATACAAAAAGTGATCACCCCAATAAAGCTAGTACCCATCTGACAATGTACATTGTTATTACAATATTATTGACTACATTCCTTATGCTATACTTTTAATCTCCATGACTATTCTGGAACTACCATTTTGTACTTCTTAATCCCTTCCCCATTTTTCACTGACCCCATACCCCAATACCCTTCCCATCTGGGAACTCTCAAAATGTTCTCTGTGTCTATAGGTTTGTTTCTGGTTTGTTGTTTTTGTTGTTGTTATTGTTATTGTTGTTTATTTTGTTATTTAGATTCCACATGTATGTGAAATCATAGGGCATTTGTCTTTATCTGACCTACTCCACTCAGCACAATACCCTCTAGGTCCATCATAAAATATCTTTTCTCATTCCTTTACTTTTCATCTCTGTGTGTTTTAATCTGAATCAAGTCTCTTGTAGGCAGCTTATGTAAAGGTCTTATTTTCTTATCCATTCAGCAACCCTATCTTTTGATTGGAGCATTTAATTCTTTTTCATTTAAAGTACTTGTTGATAAATATGCAGTTATCGCCATTTGTTATTCATGTTTTGATACATATATTTTTCTTCTTAAAGGAGTCCCTTCAACATTTCATGTAATACTGGTTTGGTAGAGATAAACTCCTTTAGCTTTTTTCTTGTCTGTGACACTTGCTCTTTATCTGTCCTTCGATTCTAAATGATAGCTTTACTGGGTAAAGTAATCCTGGTTTTAGGTCCTTGCTTCTCATCACTGCATAGTTTATGCCAAACCCTTCTTGCCTGCAAATTTTCATTTGAGAAATGGGCTGACAGTCTTATTGGAGCTCCCTTTTAGGTAACTAATTGCTTTTCTCTTGCTGCTTTTAAGATTCTCTCTTTGTATTTAACCTTTGGCATTTTAATTATGATGTATCTTAGTGTGGGCCTCCTTGCGTTCATCTTGTTGGGGACTCTCTGTGCTTCCTGGAGTCGTATGTCTATTTCCTCCATGCACCAAGTTAGGGAAGTTTTCCATCATTATTTCTTCAAATAGGTTTTCAATTTCTTGTTTTCTCTCTTCTTCTTCTGGTACTCCAATGATATGAATGTTGGTATGCTTGATGTTGTCCCAGAGGTGCCTTAAACTGTCCTTATTTTTGGATTCTTTTTTCTTGTTGCTGTTCTGATTGGATGTCCTCTGCTACCCCATTCTCTAAATCGCTGATTTGATCCTTTGCTTAATCTACTCTCGTTTCCCTCTACTGTACTCTTCATCTCAGATATTGTATTCTTCATTTCTGACTTGTTCCCTTTTATGTTTTCTATCTCCAGTTTTGTGTTTTCTGTCTCTTTGTTAAAGTTCTCACTGAGTTCATCTACTCTCCCGCTAAGTTTCTTGAGCATCCTTATGACCAGTATTTTGAACTCTGTATCTGGTAGATTGCTTGTCTCCATTTTGTTGAGTTATTTTTTTTCTGGAGTTTTATTCTGATCTTTTATGTAGGGCATGTTTCTTTGTCTCCCCATTTTGGCTGCCTCCCTTTGTCTATTTCTATATATTAGGTAGGGCTCCTAGGTCTTCCAGTCTTAGTAGAGGGGCTTTATATAGTAGATGTCCTATGGGGCCTGGTGGCACACTTGAGAATGGTGCTCGAGGTGTGTCCTTTGTGTGGGTTGTGCATGTCTTTCTGATATAGTTGAGTCTTGGTTGCTGTTTGCACGTCAGTGGGAGGAATTGACCCTTGGGCTGATTGGTTTGAGGACTAGCTGGTGAGGGATTGACCGTACATGGCAGGATTGACTTTAGCAGGGCTCTGGTGCCTGCCTAGTCTACTCTTCAGATGCATCCTTCTCAAATACAGCCCTGGGTCGTGCTCTGTCTCTGTTGCCGGTTGAAGCAGGCCACTGGGTATGCTGGCTCAAGGGTTTCCTAGGAGGAGTCCAGCTGCAGGCCAAGTACAGCTTCAGCCTGTGTACTTCTGGGGTTGCCTGTATACTCCTGGTGGCAGATGGCTGCCACCTGTGCTGGGCTTATAGGTGCTTTGAGAGGCCAAGCCGCAAAATGAGGCCTATTGCTGCTAGTGCTGGGTTTGGGGCTGCTCAGCAAGAAGTATGGGGCATGTCAAGGCCAGATGCTGCTTATTTGGGTTTTGCGAGCCTTTAAGAGACTTTAGCAAAGTCCACAGCGTGAGTCAAGATAGGCCATTTGTATAGAATAAACCATGGAGGCAGCTTGGGTAGGCCCGCAACTTGGAAGAGACAAGGTCTCAGGAAGTCACTTGGGCAGAGCGAACTGTATTGTCCAGGTTGATGGAGACTCAGGTATGGTGGCCACCTCCGTCTGCACATTGAGAGTAGGGAGGGCTCAACAAAGGAACAGTGAATACTTCCAGCACTTCTGTCAGGAAATAAGCTGCCTCTCTAGCCCTCACCCTGAAGCGCAACAATTCAGTGTGATTCCTTGTATGTCCCTAGCACTTCTTGAGCAGCTGTCCCAGTGCTGGAGCCTAATCAGAGCAAGAGAGTCCATCACTGTGTAATTTCAGGCATGGGCCCTTTGACAGGAACGTCTCCAACTCCATCTTACTCAGCTACAATCTCCACTGGTTTTCACAGCCGGAGATTGTGGGGACTTCTCTTCCTGGCACTGGAACTCTGGACTGGAGCACCGTTTGGGGCCAGGACCCCCTTGCTCTTCAGTGAGGAGAGGTGGCTATGCAGCCAAAATAACCCTCCCAGTTATCGATTGCGACACATTTGGGCCATTTCCTGTTTCCACTCCTCTTACCAGACTCAAGATAACCACTTATGCATGTCTCCAGTTGTAGGACTTCTGTTCAGCTGGATCTCAGGCAACTTCCCATAATGGTTGCTCTGTAGTTTTGTTATAGATTTGGTGTGGTTACTAGAAGTTGCATGCACAGCATCTACCTTCTAAACTGGGGGTTCCCAACATTCTAGGCCATGGACCAATAGCGTTTGTGGTCTGTTAGAAACCGGGCTGCACAGCAGAAGGTGAGGATTGGGCAAGTGAGCGAAGCTTCATCTGTATTTGCATCCACTCCACAATGCTATTTTCACTGCCTCAGTTCCATCTCAGATCATCAGGCATTAGAGTCTTATAAAAGCTCCAGTCCCTGGTGCCAAAAAAATTGTGGACCACTAGTCCTCTTCTAATATATTCTTTTGGTTCCTGACATTTATGAAAGTCGGTAAATCTGAACCTATCATTAAGAAAATCATAAATGAAAATACCAATTTTTTTTTTTTTTTTTGAGAAATGTGGTCTGAACTTAACATGGAAGCTTCTCATTAATAAGTATAATGACAATAACCTTCTTGGGTTCACATGAATAAAATTTTGTTTTATATAAGTAGTAACTTGTTTGTTTTCATTATGACTTATGTAGTTGGTAACCTTATGTTTTCGCTAACACTTTTCCTTCTGACTCAAAATAAATGGTAAGATATTAACAGCTACTTATCTTTAATTCTCCAGTGCTATTCAGAAACAGCAAAGTCACTGAAGTTCAAAGTTACCCAGCTATGAGCAGTGTTTGGAGTTGAATTTTCTGTTTACATAAGCACCTTATTTTCATCCATTAAGTGAGAACATTATCAGTGACTCCCTAATCATTTATTAATTCCTTTATCCCTTCTTCCTACCCCTTTCTAAGAGAAGAATAGTTTTCCTCCCAGTGATTTTCAAACAAATTGAAATCTGTAAATACCATGGATATAATACACTGCTCTTTATTTGAACCACAAAGTACCCAAAGGACAGGCAACTGTAATGAAATACTGAATTCTTTGGTGTCTACTGAAGTTCAGTGTTAAGAATAATTGAGAGCTATCGAAGGATTAAATCTACCAGGACAATCATGGCATTTTTAAAAAATATATTTTCTTAGTGGCTGATCCTGAATTTTAATTTTGTGAAAGTATAGGAGGGGTATGGAAGATCACTCGAAGAGCCATTTTTTTTTTTAAACAATCACTTCAAAAATTTTGACTTTACCTTATGGAATATTTTCAAATGCTTGGAGTATTTAAACTTTTTTGAGATTGGCTGTCATCTTGGGTAGAAAAAGGTATGCGAGAGTTATTTTTCTCATGCTATATCAGGAAAATGAATGCATAGCTCATCTCACAGTACATTTGCCAAATCTTAAAATTTCAAAGCCAGTCAAAAAGCATAGAAATGTAATGGGTATTTTCAATTCTGGCATTGTTTCACAGATTTCAGAGAACAGAGGCTAAAAAATAGTATAGATGAATTGATTTGATTTTGCAAGAAAACTGGTTACAGTTCTGGCAGTAATTATTTCAAGTACAGCCCTATCCAGCTGCCCAGAAGTAGATTCCCAAGAGCCCAAACCTAATTATTTCAAAGGTATTGATTTTCTTGTTAGATATAAGGATTAGTCAATTGAATACACTGAAACGCAAAATTGTAAAAGCTTGTTGTTGTTGAACTGATATATCAGCTGATAGTAGCAACTACTTGTTTGCCATATGTCTGAGCTAATTCTATTGATCAAGTAATAAACATCATCATTAAAAAAATATTATGGATTGACATATGTTTCCACTCATAATGTCAGCCATAGAGCTGGACTTATATTTATTTTGCTTGACTATTAGCCCAAATGCTGATTTCCACTGAGATCTAATACAGGTGCCTTGATAACTAATGTGTTCCTTATTTGTTTGTAAAATATATGAAACCACATTCCTCTGCCAAATTGTCTATGACAAGAGTCTTTTTAAAATAGTTCACTTACTAAATTAGATTCACATGAAATGTATCATTAAATATTTTATAATTCTCTTTATTTTCCAGCTGGGTTTGAGATGAGAGAAAGGTAATAGAATTAATTCTGCTGGTGGTAGAATAGATCTTGTCTTATCTTCATCATTTTAACTTATAAAATTCTAAACACTGGTATTGTTAAAATTATAGAGAGAAAAATGATATAAAATAGGAAGTAGAAGTAGAGCTTTGTGGTAATCTGTAAAGAATTTTAGCACATTTAAAGAAATAGACTATAAAGAATGTTGTCCTTAGGTTTTTGTTTTCCTAAATCCTGCTTTGGCTTTTATTTCTAATTCCAAAGGTGTAGGAAATGAGTTACAACAACATCTGGCGTATGTAAAACATTTTGCATAAATGAATAAAATGAAAAGACAGTTGACATGAATCTCAATAGTAACCTTAGCTCTATCAGCCAAAATTAAGCAAACTTGTTGCCTTCCAGAGGCCTGAATTTGAAAAGCAGTGGTAATTGATTGGCATTAGTGAAATCACCTCACTTGGTTTGACTGTGCTTTCTGGTTTAGACCCAACTCAGAGTCACTCTTTCAAAGCTTTTTTAACGTCCAGAAAGAAATGTGCTACATAAACACCAAACATTAGTTCAAAAAGGAGTGGATTCTTTGTGGTACTCTGGTGCCAGATTGCCTGGGTTCCAATCCTGTCTTTACTACTCACTGGTTGTAGGACTTTGGGCATATTATTTAACTTCTCTGTGCCTCAATTTTTTAGTTATAAAGTGGAGATCATCACAGTACTTATTACCTCAGAGGATTGTTTTATTACATGAATTGAGATAAACACATATTTTCTATATGATAGTATCACTTAAAAATTTCCCTAAACTTTTATTAAAGTATAATCTACATGTAGAATAGTATACGGATCATTTCAGTATGTAGCTTGATGAATTATCACAAAGCACACCTATCCATGTAATCTCCAGTCAGATCAAGAAATAGAATATGACCATTGCGAATGTTTGTATCTCCCCCAAATCCATATGTTGAAATCCTAACCACCAATATGAGGTGGGGCCTGTAGTAGGTAATTAGATCACGAGGGTAGAGCCCTCCTGGATGGGATTAGTGCCCTTATAAAAGAGACCCCAGAGAATTCTCTCTTGCCTTTTATAATGTGAGGACGTTAGCTAGAAAGAGGTCATCTCTGTAACAGGAAGTGGGCTCTCACCAGACAGTGAATCTGTCAGTGCCTTGATCTTGGACTTCCCAGCCTCCAGGATTGTGAGAAATAAATGTTATTTAAGCCACCCAGTCTATAGTAGTTTAATATAGCAATCTGAACAGACTAAGACAACCGCCATCCCAAAAGCCTCTTATGCTCCCCTCCCCCATACTTCTACCCCACCTTTCCCCCAAAGTTACCACTATCCTATCTTCTAATATCATAGATTCATTTTGCCTGGTTTTGAGCTTAATATAAATGGAATCATACAATGTATACTCTTTCATGTTTGCCATCTTTCACTTTTATTTATAAGATTGATCCACATTTTATGTCACAATGGTTCATTCATTCTTATTGCCATATAATATTCTATTGTATGACTCTACCAGAACTTTTTTATCCTCTTCTGTTGATAGATATTTGTGTTATTCTTAGTTTTGACTATTATGAATAATGTTACTATGAACATTCTCATGAACATTCGGAGCACATTTCTATGGGACATGTACTTGGAACTGGAATTTCTGGGTCATAGGGTACACATATTTTCAGCTTGAACTGATATTGCCAAAACAGTTCTCCAGGAATATCAACTTACATTCATAGCCATGAATGGGCATTCCACTTTTCTCCACACCTTCACCAACATTTAATACAGTCAGTCTTTTCAATTTTAGTCATTCTGGTAAGTTTGTGGTTGTATCATGTGGTTTAATGGCTTTCCCTCAAGACTAATGAGGTTGAGCATCTTTTCATATATTTATTAACTATTCATGTATACTTTTAAAACTTATATCACCTCATCTCTAAAGTAGACACGATAATAATTCACCAAAACATTTTTTAAAAGATAAACTGAGATAATACACATAGAAGTATTTGGCAAACATTTCTAAAACATAATGAAAATTTTAGTTTGTTGTTGTTGTTGTTTTTGCGTGTTTAATTCCATTATCATTTAATTCCATTATTCCATTTTAATGCTTAGATTTAGAATTATTGTTAACAGTAGAGAGTAAATGCTCATCTACAGAAATGGGAGGTGTCTGAAACAGGTTCATTGACACCAGTGTTACTGCATGTATTGTTTTGAAATTGATGAAATGTGTAAACATTTAGGAGCTTGCAGTTATTCTCTGTTCACACAAGCAAGAAACCACAATTTAATGAAGGGAAGATTAAATTCATGTTTGGAAGAACCACAAAATACCACTTGGTATAAATTTCAGGAGAGGCCAGCTCTGTGGTATGTGCTTCAAAAGTCTTTGGAATTTGAGGCCAGACAAATAAAACTGCATATCATCCTTTCAGTGCCAGGTTTATGCAACTGCCTTAAATTTTAAGGAATGTTTTGAGATTAACATGTACTTAATGCCTCACACATTGTTAATTATTATACATTTAGGGCCTATTTAAATACAAAACACAATATCCTCTTTTTCTCTTATATGCATGCTTATATCAGAGGCGTGAAGCAAAACTCATTTCATTACATACCACATGTATTTGCTGAATTACCTTATCTGCAAGGGAATATTTATTTGGGGAGTAATAGAATTCTCAAGAGATTTCTTTTCAAATATAATGCCCAACACTACACAACATGACCATTATTTTTGAAAAGACTATTCTGCACCCTTCTTCTTACAGGCCTATTTGAAAACAAATTTTACTTTCTTATGAAGCTGAAAAGATTAAAAGTCCAGGCAGCCATTCTTTATGGTGATAGTCTACCTTTGGGAAGAATAAAAATGATTTTGTGTCTATGAAAACGTAACCTGTTATTTGGCATCACTTTGCACGTAGAAGAGCTCTTGTTTGGGGTAACACTGTGCATAAGCTAGAAAATGGAAACCATCTGCCTGGGCTCATTTCTCTTCCTTTCTTTGTAGTGGTTTTCCTTCTGTCATAAATTCATAAATGTTAACTTTGCATTTCTTTTCCTGTTGTCCAGTTGATCCAAATTTCCAAGAATGTCTGGCGCTCCATGCCCAACTTACACTGATTCTATTTTACCTGCCAATACTTTGCAGTAAGAGTTGGGTCCTGGCAAAGGCAGTTTGTTCTATATCATATACACAATCAGTATGTCTGATAGCTACCCCATATTCAAAGCATCCTTAATGGAACACTCTAAATCTATTTTCATGCTTCTTGCTGTCATGCTCTCAGAAATAAATGAAAAATAAGGTTTTTACTGTTTGCTTCTCAAAATTCAAATTTTAAGGTGCTTTATTTTGTTTCATGGTAAACAATTTAAAGAATTTAAAAGATTTGGGATATTTTAGAAAATTTTGTTATTAGTCCCAACATCCTCAATAGTGATTATGAATTTCATACAATGAAGGCTTTTTAAACTGTTAAAAAGAAATGGATCACTAATCAAATTATAATGTCCTATATGATGGAAACCATGTATACTTATTAGAAGAGTTAGTAGTTTTGTTTTGTTTTTTCTCTCAATGTTACTGCAGTGAGAAAAAAAATTGTTGAATTCATCTTTGAATTGTGAAGGTCTCTGATTCTTTTCTGTAGTGGTGAGCTGTAGTCTGGTAGGATGAGCCCCAGTAGATTCAGGAGATTATAGACAGTATGAATCCTCTTCCTCCTTTTGTGCTACCTCCCACCCACTTCCAGAGAGCTAGGAATTAGGGATGATTGTCTTGCTCTAAATGAGGAACATGTCCACGTGGGCTTACCGAAAAAAAATGATTTGATTAATAGTGATTTGCTAAATGGTTTTTTTGGGGGGTCTTTGTTTTAGGGTATATTATTAAATAGAATTCCCTTTCCCCTGATTATTAAATTAGGGAAACATAAAACATAAAAAGGTATAAAAATAAATCAAATGACATTAACATACACTGTAAAAATAGAATATAGTGTTTTTGGCAAAATTAGTATTAGTATAATCGACACTATTATATAGTTTGCTTTTTTCACATTTTATGTACCTTTTTACCTGTCTTGTATAGTTCTCATCTTTATTGACTGAATAGCAATCACTTATATGAATATATAAGTTTACTTAACTACTACTCTGTTATTTGGTATTTAGAGTATTTCCAACTTAAAATAATACTGTTGTGAGCCTTTTTGTACTCATAATTTTACGTGCTGATTAAAGCAAGATGAATGTCATGATATGAAGTAGCATTTTCCTCCAGTTGTTAATGATTCTTAGTTATTTCCAAGGAATGATTTTTTTTTTTGAAGTATTGAAGGAATTTTATTGTAACCTAATATTGCAGTTTTTCAATCAGTATTCTTAATACAGTTGATCCTCATTATTTATGATATCATATTTGCAGATTTGCCTGTGTGCTAACATTTGTTTGTAACCCCACAATCAATACTCACAGGGCTTTCATGGTCATTTGTGGAAGTGCTCAGAGCTGTGACAATTTTAGTTCTGATGTGCTGTTCTTAGCTAAGGTCAAGTAAGGCTGTGCTCTCCCTTCTTGTTTCAACTCTCGTACTGTAAACAAGTGTCATTTTGCCATCTATTTAGTGCCACTTTTTGTGTGTGATTTCACTCTTTAAAATGGCACCATGCATAGTATTAGAGTGCTGTGTAGTGTAATGTGCCTTCCAGAGGAAATGCATAAGCTTTGTTCAGGCATGACTTATAGTACTGTTGGCCATAAGTTTAATGTTACTGAATCAACAATAAATAAAATGACCTTAAACAGAAACAAGCTTGAAACAAGGTTATGTATTGATTGACAAAAATGTGACCAGAGGCTCCTAGGAACCTAATTCTGCATTTCCCCTAGGGCCAATAGTTGAATATTCACTAAGTCAGTGTTTGTGGCAACTTTATAGAACATAACTGGGTAATGAAAATTGCCTGAGTAATGTTTTAGATAATTATGGACAGCTCTTTAGAAATTATATGATAGAAACACTCGATTTTACCTTTTAAAGAAAGGACAGTCAAGAACCCCTAACCTGCATGTAAATATAATTTATTTTTACAATTTGCATTTATATGCATCCTAAATGGAAGTATTTTGATTATGAGAACTTTCAGAATGTGTCAGTAATGGCTTTTAAACATACTGCCTTTAATATTTGATAAAGTCATTCTTAATTTCCTGGACTCTGAAATACCTAAGAATTCCAGAGGTGGCCTAATGTTTCTTCCTTGCTCAGCTCTGTATCTTTGAGATATCTTCCGGATATAGTCGGTTCAGTGAGGAAAGGGAGTCAAGAATGAGAATCGCTAGAGGTAGGAAAATAAACTCGCCTTTATTTTTCCATGCTCCTTCTTGAAATAATTCCTAAATTAATTATTTTACTAAGGAAATTCATACAAATCCACTGATTTATGTATTCTCTGCCCTTGTAAAAGAGGAAGACACTCCAGGCAAACTTCTCAAAAAGGGTCTTTTTAATCTTTCTAACCCTTAACAGATGCCTCCTTGGTGAAAATTTGTCCCCATTTCCCTTTTCTATATAATATTTGCAGTTTACAGTCCTCACCACTTAACCATCTCCTTTATTCATTCATTTCTCTTTTCAAATTCTATAAAATTACCTTGAAATTTCTTTGTTTTTTCCCTTCCACTTCTTGTTGCTTTTTCAGTTAACTTTCTATTTATTCTTTAAAATACCTAAAGGTATAGTCTTTCCTTGAATTTTTTTTAACCCATGGTTTTGTTCAACTATTTTTTATATATTTTATTATTTCTAGCCACTCTACTGGTGCAGAGAGTTTCTCTAAAATTTTTTTTAGAATTCGTATTGATGGTTCACATTTTTTTTTGTTTCCATATAAGTCATTCAGCTGAATATTTTCAGTCAGGAAGAAAAGCGTAATGAATGAGTTGTCCTTCTGAAACAATTTGTTTTCCAAGCTAGATGCAAATGCCATGTGTCTAGCAAGACATTTATGGGATAGGGCAACCTGGTATGGACCATATAGACTAGAACTAGACTTGTCCCACAGGGTCATGTAAGCAATGAAGGGAAGGACCTTTTTGCAGAGAGTAGAATGAGATGCTATCTAGCAGCCAGGCAACAGCAGCCACAAATAATAGTTGATTATACAGGGAGAATTGTGAGAGTGGGTAAGGGGTCTTATCTGAAAGCAGCATATTAGTAGAAGACGGCAAGAGTACAAACATAAGAAGACAATTCCTAAATAGTATTTAGAGAATTCTATTAACAGCCAGTGCCACATTTCCCAGGTACAGTGGCCAAACTCCATTCATACAAAGAATCCTGTAAGTTTGGTTCTAAGGAGACTGGAGTACCAGGCAAGTAACTAAGAAAGGAACTCAACCGTAGGTACAAGTCAGTGTGTCAGCCATGAGGTTGACGGGTCTCATCCCACAGCAAAAATGATTTTATGGGATGGGTGTGGGGTCCCCAGCCTGTGTTGGAGGTCCCCAGCCTGTGTGAGAGGTCTCAAGTCAAGACTAGTTCTCCAGATCACAGAATGAGTAAGCTGGAAAGAAAGCCATTCAGAAACATCAGCCAAATGAGAATATAATAAATATCTATATACGTCAGGCATTCTTTTTGGTACTGAGAATAAAGCAGTGAGTAATATAGAGTCTTGCTTTCTTAGAGCTTCCATTTTTAGAGGGGGGAGATAGTAAAGCCAATAAGTAGATAAATACATAATATAAAACAAATACCTAATTTATCGGGCGATATTTGTTAGGGTGAAAAATAAAATTGAAAGAGGGCCTGAGAATCCCAGGGGCTTATTGTTTTTGATAGGCTTGCCTACAAAGTTTATATGATAAGTACCTTAGAGAAAGAAATGTCATAGCTGTTACATGATTTGGAGTTTGGGTTTGTGGGCAATGACATGCATGCCACTAATGAAGGAATCCATTCAACATATATTCCCATTTAAAACCACCCTCCTTCCTTTGTCTTTATTTACCACTTCTTTAGCAAAGTGTTCTAAACAATCTTGCTTGCTTTATTATGGACTAAAAAGGGTTTTGTCCACTTGAATAGCTTACGCTGCAACTTTAATTTGTGGCAACTCTTGCAATTAAAGGTCCTTTGTGAACATCGATGGATGTTTTATCTACATATCCAGGACCCTCTCCTGGGGATGCTCTATTACCACCTTTGAGGTCTTATGAAATGGAGCACTTCAAATATACATATTAGTTAGCATTCCCAGGGGACGACTCGCACAAATCCAAGTTAATTATTTTTCTTCCAGCTTATCTGTGAGTTCTTTCATTAATCGTTATCTGTAAACATTCTGAACACATCCTTTTTTCTCAATTAGAACTCCAGCAGAATATTTTTGAGCAAACATTTAGGTGTCTCCTCTAATACTCAAAGACCTTAGGGTCGTAAATAGTGAACAGAAAATCCATTTGGAACTTTAATCCTTGACTTTCTAGATTTCACTTGCTCATTAATCCCAAGCAGTTTATTTCTCTGAGGAGACAGACATAAATAACTTAGAATCTTTACAATTTCATTGCAATCCAAGAATGTTGGCAGTTGAGGAAATGCCCAACTCTTATTTTATTTAGACTTTTGATATTTGTGTGTGTTCTATAACTTGTGATTAGTGGTTGTATTTTATGAATGGAGCTCATTCTTCATTAAGCTGAACTACCAAATAGTTAACCCAATAGTGGTGATAGTGATGACCACATTCCAAAGAAGTGTTTGAAATTCAAATGAGAAGAGTAAAAGAAGCAGAAGTAAAAAGACAAAAGCAAAGAAAAATGAAAAGAGAACTTTTACTGAAAAAATACTTTGGTTCTGTTTTTCTATACTGGTTCTGCCTTAAAAGCACTACCTATTGAAAGTTGCGCCAATTTACCAAACAATGCAAAATATCTTAGGCAAGACTATAATAAAAATAACAGAACATCCCCACCATCATCCAGCTTCTTTCCCCTAGTAGACATAGCTTGGTATTACTACATCAAGGCAGACATTTATTGACCACCTACTGTGTACCAAGTTCTAGGCTGATTGAGAGAATAGGAAACCACCCCATATTTTGTCATTGGTTCTAATGAAACTGTCCTTATCAATTTCTTCTGATTGTAATCATCTCTTTAAAGCAGAAGAAATGTTCCAGACTGACAGATGTAGTCTTTCCTAAGCTCAGTGAAGACCCAGTATAAAGCACCTGTTATACTCGATGTCACATTTCAGTCTCTGGGTTCACACAGAAGAGTCTATGGAGAGAGCCTTACTACTCAAAGTATGGGCCATGGATTGTTATTGTTGACATCAACTTGAAGGGTGTTATGAATGCAGAATCTCAATCCTATCCCATATAGTCAGAATATGTGTTTTCACAGTATCCCTAGAGGATTCCTATGCACATTGGAGTTTGAGAAGCACTGGTCTCAAGCAGGGGTAAGCAAACCACAATTCCCAGCCAAATCTTGCCCAATGTCTGTTTTTGTAAATGAAGTTTTATTGGACGAGAGTTTTGCTCATTGGCTTTCTTAATCAGTTGAGTCATTGTGACAGAAAACTCTTGGCCCACCATGGTCTAGAGTAGTCATGCTCAAAGTGTGATGTTGGACCAATGTCAGTTTGTGTAGAAGTGCTAGTGCTTGAACCATTTGTTTTAAGTTTGTGACAAGTACAGGAACAGAATAAGCATCTAGAAACTTTTATTGCAAGTTGCCATTGTCATTACATGCAAGTGGAAGATCAACTTTCTAGCAATTCATATTGTGTTTTATAAAAATACAGTCAGAGAACTTTTAAAAAATGGTCTTTCACCACAGATTATGTTAGAGGCTCTGCTCTATGAGTATAGATAGATGATTTGAACCTAAAAACCCAATATTATAAGTGAATTTGATTACACATGATATATCTTGATGCTAAAGTAAACTTTATTAGGGGCTGTGATAATCACATTGTCATATCGTTTGCTCATCATGTTTTCCCGTGACTTGTTCTCTTCTTTCTTTGAGGATACTTCTCCCATTCCCTGTAATCTTGGTGATGCCATCACATTCAATGCCTTCTTTCCCTCTGTATTCCCACTTGGATCCTCTTGTCTCCCTTCCTGTCCAGCGAGTACCATTATACTCGGGTCAGGACAGTTCCTTTGCTGCATCCCTGACGTAGCAGATCACCTTTCAGAGGTGATCTGGCAAAAGCCCTCGGTCCAGTCATCTGCTTCCTCCAGGCTTTCCTTCTGAAGCTCATGAAAAAGGCCCCCTGCCTCTGGGATCATGAACTAGAACAACGTCGCCAGGAGACCATATTCCCTCCCACCTGGCAAAAGCCTTAGTAACATCCAGGACCAAAGCTGTGTGATGGAGGCTTCTTTAGACATAGGGCTTCGTTCTCGTAGCCTAGGCTTCTGTAACTCAGTGGTTCTCATAATGGTTGGATCAGCAGGAGTGGCATCACCTGAAACCTTTTAGAAATGCAAATCCCAGGCTCCCTCAAGCATATTGAATCAAAAGCTCTGGGATGGGGCCCAGCCCTTTGAGTGATTCTCATGTTTGCTTAAATTTGAGAATGACTGCTGTAGTTCTTTCTATAGATTCTCCTTATTTTTGTGAGCTGCTTCAGCATCCTTCCCGGCTATGAGCCACTTCTTTTCTTTTTTTTTCCCCCTTGAATTAGAATTTATATTCTGTTGCTGACAACTATACCGTATGCTTAATATACCATGTGTGTATTCTTTCTACCAAACAGAATTGGCCCGAGAATTCTCCTGTGCCGTATAATGGTCCCAGGCTCAACTGTGTTAACACTTATTTTCATATCTTTTCCCATATACACCCCCATATATTTTAAGATTTTTATTTCTAAATTTCTTTGTCAATATCTTTCCCTGAAATTCAGGAAGACTTTATCAGTTCTAAAGTGACTTTTCTATCTAAATGAGAATTAAGGATCATCTTCTAGTTAATAGGTAAAATTCATCAACTGGGTTTGTGTCTGTATTTTTCTGAGGATCAGTTCCCTCATGGAGAACTTTTTTTCCCTTCTCTCTAAAAGTAGAGTACAACAGCAAGATGTATCATTTTCAAGTGACTTTCTACAAACTTTATGAAATTACCTCATCTTGAGCTCAGTCACTGAGGTAGATCTAATTCATTTTTATCCCGATTAAGTTACCATCAACTGTTTCTTTTCACAAGAGATTTCCTTCCTATTATTGTTCTCTGTGCATTTAATCTCTCTTGATACTTTTCTTTCCCTCTCTTGATTTGTAAGTGTTTTGCTGTAATTCAGTCTCCTGTCTATTCTTGTTTTTAAGTACAACTTTCATTTGTTATCTGGGTTTCTTGTCCTATTTGAGAAAAGGCAAGTGGTCAGATCTTTCAGTATTTGACAAATGTCTTGATAATAGAGTGTTTCAAGATGAAAATGTTGAATCAACTTTTATGTTTGGCCAAGAAAATTGATTCATAATGATATGTGACATAAGGGCTTTACTGAATTTTCTTTGGTATACATGGGGAATGAAAAAATCACTATTTTTTAAAAAATACAATTTAATGTTTCTTTATCTTGATGGCTCTTTGTGCAAACTCCTTTTACAGATACTCTGTGGTCAGAAAATCAGCATATAACTTTTTCTCAGTATTAAACAAGTCATGTTTAGGTCAACTACCATTGAGGAATTGGGATTTGCATGCTTTTCTTGTAATTCATGTGAATATCACAGAGTAGCAGAGTCAATATCACAGAGTCAAATATCACGCTGAGACTGTATTGCTGTTTCTTCTACATCTGAGGTTGGATCATGTTGCTGAGTGTTCACGTCTCATGAACAGAGTGAGCCAGAAAGAAAACAGGATTTGGGCTAGTTTTCATTCTTGTGTGTAGTTCCTGTATGGCGCTATCTTGCTGTAGCCACTGCCTACATGAAGCTTTAAAGACAGTTCATAAGGCAAAAAATATATGTAAGTAAATTTAGCTTTGAAAATCCCTTAAGATACCCATACATTTTAGCATCTTTAAGCACTGGAGTCCCAGCAGCGTGGTGGGATGCTGATCCAGTGAGCATTCGGGAATGAGCAATGGGATCGTGTTCCCTGTCATCTCTCTCAGGGACTTGTGTCCTATGAATGGAATGGCAGTGGGGGTCACCGACTAGATGTTACTCATTAATGTGACTCTTTCTCATTGCTTGTTCTGTCCCCATATCTGTATAGTTGGATTCATATAAATTAAACATGTGTATAATGTGACTTCGGTGTATGAGATGAGACTATATAACATACTAGTGAATGTATGAAGAGAACAGTAGAAACTAGGGGCCAAGAAATTGTTTCAGGATATCCTTGTCATACATATAGACAATTTTTTTTTTTGTAATATGTAACTCTTCAACCAGAAAAGTCATCATATGGTGATTAAGAGCTTATACCTCAGTGGCAGACAGATCAGCAGAGTTCTAGCCCTGCCAGTTCCTAGCTGTGTGACCTCGGGCAAGTTGATTCACCTCTCTGTGCCTAATTTATTTAATCTGTAAAGTGGAATTAACAATTTGTGGTACTAGATGAAATAACACAGTAAGTGCTTAACACAGTGCCTGGCACTTGATAGTCATTCTACAAAAGCAGTGGCAGTGGTGGCCATCTACAGGTTGATGGTGGTTGCGGTGATCATTATATAAAGGGGGCATTGGGCAGTCTGTGCCACTGGCCAGGCTGTATAATCCAGTTGGTAAGGACTCTAGAGACAGACTGCCTGAGTTTGAATCCTGACTCTCCCACCAAAGTATGGCCTTGGGCAATTTATTTAACTTACACCTCAGTTTCCTCATCTGTAAATGGACATGATTTTGTACCTATTTTAGGTTTGTGGTGATAAATGAGTTAATATTTGTAAAGCCCTTAAACCAGTTCCTGGCACATAATTAATGCCTACATAAATATTAGCTGTTGTAATTAATATTTATTTTATTCTTTCACTTTTATTTTATTCTTTAATTTTTTTTTAAATTCAACAAAATAATTATTCATTGTGTACCATATTTCTGCCACTCTGTAAGGAATGGGGATGTAGTGGACAGAACAGAGACCATCCTTTTTGTACAGAACCTAGAGTATTGTGGGCCAGATAGACTTCAATAAAATGCCTCACTGGTTTTCTAGTTATAGACCGACTGTGAGGAATACTGTCAGGAAGGCATCAGGAAGGCATCAGAAAGGACACTATGAATGAAAAGATGGAGACTTTGCCTTCAGGAAACAAAACAACAAGAAAAATAGCCACGTGGTTTATAAGGACTTGGATTCTCATACTTGGCTGCACATTAAAAGCAACTGGGGAGCTTTTAACACTCCACATGCGCAGGCTGTCCTGCAGACCAGTCCAGAGTCCTGGGATGGCCGAGGTTCTGAGGCTTTGGGATTTTTTAAGCAATCCAGGTTGTTCCACAGTGCAGCCAGTTTGGAATAAATAATGCAGAAGGCAATATCCTGGGAATGTGGCCTACAAGTACAAGTAGATACAAGGAGGGTTTGCATTTGGTGAGTCAGCGGTCATGACAGCTGTTCAGCGAACATTATAAGTACTTCTTTTGGTGTTAGAGACCTCTTCAAGTTAATCACAGAAAACACTTTTGGCTTTGTAAGACCAGAATCCAGAGCTGGAACCAAGCATCCCTACTTTTGCTAAGTATGGAACCATCGAGATCTTTCTGATAAAAATATCCATGAGTTTCAGTTTTTCCTCTCACGGCTTTTATTGCTACAGTTTCTAGAAATACTGGATCATACCACCTGAAGCTGTTAAAGTTTTAGGCCCAATGAATGGTCTAGCTTGATGGCTGCATTGCTAAGAGGATGTTATGAGGCAAACCTGGTCCGTATCTTACATGAATGTGGACTTCACTTTTGGTTTCTCAGAATCAACATTTAAAACATTGATGGTTAAAACTGTATTTATAAATAAGTTACCAATAAATTGAATTCTACCAAAATTTCATTTAGCAGATAGGCAAAATGAGGTTTACAATGAGAGAGAGAGAAAGAGAATGAGAATACATATTCAAGTTCTGTTGTTCTGAGAGAGCTTTTCTATATCATTCCCCAATGAAGTTATCCTTCTAGAGAGTATTTCAGGTTCAGAACTCTATGAACTTTCAAAAGAAAAAAACATCAGTTATAAGAGTAGATGGAGGGAAATGCATATGCAAAGTATATCATGGTTGGTGATGGAATTTGAATGCTTCATGCTCAGAAAATCACTTAATATAAAGGTTTGAGACTACAAGGCCTATCTTTTCATTGAAGACATATAACAGGACAAATTACGGTGAGCTGACAAGTTTCAGGAACTCATCTGAATGGTTCACTACCTTCTGCTCTCTGGGGGTAGTCTTTTGAACTTCTCTTTTAGGGGTTCATTTTCTGAATTATGGCAGATTCACCTTTAATCAGAACTTCTAAACCACACAGCTTTTGTTACATGGAGGAGAAACTCAAAGAAAGTTTCTCTACCCACTGTTGCAATGACAGGAAACAATTCCGTTTTCTTACAAATGAAAACATTTTCATTGGTGAACTCTCAATGTCTTAAGTTAGCTAGGGTTTATATCATTTTTATTCTTTCTGTTTTGCTGACATGAAGTAGACATAACTAAATGCACATACTACATCAGCGTTGCCAGCCCGTGACTTGGGAACTCAGAGTAATATACTTGGTGACATTTTGTCAATTACACATGCCATTTACTTATGTAGCACTAATACAAGAGACATGGCTGTTAAGGCTTTACTGTGTTTTTATTCATTGCTCAGTAGCATATTTTCTCTTTTTCCTCCTTTCATCTTGTCAGATCAGGAAAGGAGATGACATTTGGAGCTAGATGCTCATGCCTTGTTGTTGTCATGAGTGAGCAATTCTCATGGAGGCTGGTTACATCTGGTTTGTGGGAACCACTGTGTCAGTAGCTCAGAAGAGATGAAGTCCCAACCCACACCCCTGTGTCTCTTCTTCGTAGGGCTTTCCTGAAGTGGAAATTCTGGAGTGGAAAAAGACCAAATATAAGCCTTTGAGAATTATGAATGACCTGGACACTTGCATAGAGAATTTTTTAAAAATGATAAAAAAATAAGTTAAAGAAAGGCTACATTAAGCCAGTAAAGTATGTGTTTAAATCTGATTTTAAGTGATGCTTCTTAAAAAAAAAAAAACTTTTTTAAAACTATTTTAAAATACTATGCAATAGTATTTTAGAATTGGGTGAGACCTTCTAAATATGAAAGAAAGTATTATCATAAAGCAAGATAAATTTGAGCAAAAAATAGGAAGATTTGGCATGTTCTTCTGAAAAGGGGCCAAATCCTTTATAGTCACCAAGCAAATTAAGTCTTACCTCATCTCTGTCAGCTACTTGGTATATCCACAGAAATCCAAAGAATGAGACCAGCAAGAACATAGCAAATAAGCTTCTTTTTCAGGTGTTATGTTGAGGCATTTCAGCTTAGCAATATTCCTCTCTTTGATGTATAGAAAAGTATAAATTCTAGAAAATTTTATTATGTCAGCTCTTTCCCTGAGTCTGTCATACTTTCTATGGACAGTGTATTCTTAAATGACTACAAGAATATGATGCTGATTTTTTCCATTTTTCATCACTAAGGACACCAACAGGGCCCCCTTTAGAGAAGAGTAGGACAGACTTGAAAGTCAAGAGATGATTGTCAATATAAACTCTTGTTCCATTTACTTAAAGCAAATGATTTTAATTAAACATCATTCACAACTTTATTGTTGTGTTCGCCTGCCAAGCCTTAAGTAATTCAAGACTGCTAGTGTTGATGCTCAGAAATTATCTGTGGAAAACAGCTTTACGTCTTTCCTAAACAAAATCTCTTTTAAAATGAAGTTGGATCAAAACTCAAAACTTACCCCAAAAT
>NW_011888822.1:7489562-7508738 GCF_000151845.1 Pteropus vampyrus | reverse complement strand
AGACCAGCAAGAACATAGCAAATAAGCTTCTTTTTCAGGTGTTATGTTGAGGCATTTCAGCTTAGCAATATTCCTCTCTTTGATGTATAGAAAAGTATAAATTCTAGAAAATTTTATTATGTCAGCTCTTTCCCTGAGTCTGTCATACTTTCTATGGACAGTGTATTCTTAAATGACTACAAGAATATGATGCTGATTTTTTCCATTTTTCATCACTAAGGACACCAACAGGGCCCCCTTTAGAGAAGAGTAGGACAGACTTGAAAGTCAAGAGATGATTGTCAATATAAATTCTTGTTCCATTTACTTAAAGCAAATGATTTTAATTAAACATCATTCACAACTTTATTGTTGTGTTCGCCTGCCAAGCCTTAAGTAATTCAAGACTGCTAGTGTTGATGCTCAGAAATTATCTGTGGAAAACAGCTTTACGTCTTTCCTAAACAAAATCTCTTTTAAAATGAAGTTGGATCAAAACTCAAAACTTACCCCAAAATAATGTATGCAATGTCTATTTGTATACACTTTGTAATTTGTAGTCAACAGTCTTAATGGTTACCTGGGAGCTTGGTACAGAACACAATTTTTTAAACAAAGTTGAAAACATATCCTTTAACATTTATTCTTTTGGTAATTAGAAATTAATTTGTATATCACTAACTCTTTTTTTTTAATTTCAAAATTAAGTGTCTGTGGGATTTATTTTATTTCCTAAACGATTCAGTTCCATAATTTAATACATCATCATTATGGTGGATTTGGCATATAGAAAAGCACACAGAATAAAATAAAATACCTTTGTGCTGAGATTATTATTAAAATTTGGCCTTTCTGCTTCGTGTTTTCTTTTTTTACTGTGTAAATACACATATACTTGAAAATAAAATTGGGATTATACTGTTTTTTTTTTCCACTTAATATACTGAAATCATTTTACCACATCATTAAATATTTTTCGCAACAAGATTTTTAGAAGCCATATTGTGTTCCATTATGTGAATGCACTCTTATATTTTTGGCATTTTTCCTATTGTTAAGACATCTGGCTTTCTATTTTTTGCTGCCACTGTAATGTGATCATCATTAATTCTTTTTTTTTTTTTTGGTATAAGCTTATTAATGGAATGAGACCTGTAGTACCCTTTCTTCCCTCTTGGAGTATGGGACTGTATAATATGTTTTGTTTTGTTTTGTTTTTTTAGCCCTACACCTAAACATGGGATAATTTTTTAATTTTTGCTGTTCCTCCTTAAAATGGTACTCCAGTGACCATTTACTTAATTGAGCTTGTTATCTTCCATCATTCCCTGAACAAAGCATTTTGCTAAATGATCCCAAATGTTAAATAAAAACAGATTAACAAATAGATGCTTAGGCATTAACAGATGTCTTCAGTGGGTCTGTATATAATTAAGCTAAATAAATCTTACTGTAATAGAGTTGGATAAAAAAATTACTATCATTAAAGATATTTCATTATAAGTCAACCTAGTAAACAGAATCTGTGATAAAATATAAAAATTACATAAAAATCTAACATCTCTTATAATAAATATGTGGCTATCAGATTTTGGATCTGGTACCAAATATATGACACTTTGTAGTTGCTACAAACTGAATGCTACAAACTTTGCATTCAGCAAGAATGGAAACATGATTTAAAAAAAAAAAAAACAACTATTCTTTTTTCAAGTGTAAGTCAGTAGTAAAATTTGAATATGTGAATTTTCTGGACTTTACTTTTTTTCATATATTGAAGAGATGAATGTTATTATGTTAAAATTTCCTTAAATGAGAGTCCAAGAAAAAGTGTGTTTACTGTGTTCTTGTACTTATTTTATGGATTTTCATGGATGAACAGAGTTGTTGACATGAAACTATTTTTTTCAGCGATATTATCAATGTTGAATTATTTTCACTTATTTGTATGTCTTAAACCAAAGCTATCAGACACTCTAAACATGAGGAAACATTTTTTGAGTAAGTTCCTTTTTCTTCTTCTTTATAACTGCTATAAGGAGGTAGAAAACCATGGCTTGAATTTACTTCGTTTAAGCCCTTTTGTTGGCCAGTGCCCTAGTGGGTGGAGTCACAGTGTCTAATTACCAGATCCAGAGCCTAGCTGTGTTATGGTCCCTGTCAGAGGTCCTGCCTGTCAGTAACACAGACCAAGTTTCTCTCTAAAGCTGGCCAGATGCGTTTTCCTTCCTCTCCTCTTCATCATCACCATTTCTCGCCAACCTCCCAAGAGAAGGCAGGACCAGTATAGACCAGACAGTTGTAGCCATTTATGGAGTAAATACCATATGTTCTCTGTCTTTCTCTCTGGCTGTTTTTTCTTTAACTGTAGAAAGTGAGGTTTTCTGATTTCAGCGGAGTGGTAAGTTAAGAAGCTTGGATTTAGGGGGTTGGAAGTGGAGCAGGGAGTAGAGAAAGCCATTATGATGTTCTAATGTCTTTTACTTAACTTGGATGGGAAAGCCCTCAAACAGTCATTTTGTCTTAATAAGACTTTGGGGCTCTCACCTCAGCTAATAATAGAGGTCACTTTGCCTTGTTTACTTTGTTGGCACATTATTTCCCTCATTGGCCTCTTGTGGCAGCCCCATTGTCAAGGCTGAGAGACTTCGGACTTCCTTGGATGCTCTGGCCAAATGTCATTTTAATACCATCCTAATAATACACTGGTGCTATGATTTTTATTAATTATTACTTGAGCAATTCTTTTTTCTCTTGAAAAATACACAAATGCAAGCAAACCAAACAGATGAGGACTACTCAGATCCCAACATTGTTGTATATTCTCCAAGCTTTTCTTGTCACAGTATTTTAAATTCCTGTGGTTTCTTGCCTCAGGCAGCAAAGTGCTTGTCTCTTCTTGACAGAGGCTGGGAGTATTTCAGATCTACTACAGCTATGCTTAGAAAGCAGCTCCCCTTTCTTAGGTGTTTGGTGTGCAAAGCAAGAATGGTGTATAGAGCAAAATGGCAGGGGGCGTCTGTCCATCTAAATGGTGGTTACTTAAAAGCATAATAAATGAAATTTTAAAATGCAGTTATAGACTCGACAGGAACAGAAACTAAAGCAAAGGCTAAAGTATAAGAAGTATATTATATGCACATCTTCAGCTAACTTAGGCCTGAGAAAATATAAAAAATTCATATATGTTTCTTATTCAATCCATGCCATTCTTTTTATTTAATTTTCTTAGTAGTTTATTAAATTTAGCCACATTCTGCTCTCTGAATTAGGTCAGATTTATGCATGGACTATATGCTTAAATTCATTTGTGTGAGTTGTAAAGTTGAATTTAGAAAGTTAATTCCCTGAACATCATACTCTCTCTCTCTTTTTTTTTTTTTTTTAAAGTACTTTTAAGTTTCACTTCAGAGCATCCTGCAATTGAATCTCTAAGACTTTATGTCCAGTCAGATTTCCTGTTGATTTCCCCTGAGACCCTACTCTGACAACCATAGTGACCACAGATCTGTCATTTCTTAGTTGGCTCACATTGCATTCAAGATATGTTCCCAATGCCCGACATGGCTTACAAGGCTCTGTGTGAGCCAAACTCTACCAACTGCTGAGCATACCTTGTGCCTATTTTTATACATTTGGTTCAATTTGGTCACTGATCTTCTTTCCCTTTCTGGGATGCATGAGCAAATCCCCATCCTCAGAACTTTGCCTGGGCTGTTTTTTCTACCCCAAACTCTTCCCTACTTGTGTTCCTCTTTCTTCTACTTACTCTTCAGGTCTCACCCTAAGTGTAATTATGCATAGAGCTTTTCACAAATTCCTCAGACCTGGTTTCTGAAGGCTAGGATACATTCCTTGTTATGACTTCTCAAATTTTACTCTGCTTTTTGTTTAATTATATGGTTATATAGGTAATTTTATATTCAATTCTATTTCCACTATCCATTGCTGCCTAACGAACCACCCCCAAGCCTATGCAGTGACTTAAAATAGCAGTGTATTGGTATCTCTCATGGTTCTGTGGGTTCGCTTGATTCTGCTGGGCAGTGCTTGCCTGAAGTCTGCCTTGCGGAAGTCACTGGTAGCTGGAAGCCCAAAATGGCTTCCTCACATGTCTGGCACCTCATTCCACCTTGGTCTCTCTCCTTTTCCTTCTCTTCACCTCTAATCTCATCTCTCCATGAGATTTGGGCTTTTCACAGTATGGTGGTCTCGGAGCGATCATATGTAGTGACTGGCTTCCAAAAGTCAGGAAATGGAAGGTCAGAACTGGCACTTTCTCACTTCTGCCATATTCTATTAGAGTAGTCATGGTCTTGCCCAGGGAGGGAGTGTAGAGAAACAGACTCCATCTCTTCATGTGAGAGTGGTAGAATCACATTACAAAAGAGCATGTGTGATGGGAGATAATTGCATGACCATCTTGAAAGCTGCCTAAACTCTCATACTAGACTATGAATAACTCCAGGGAAAGGTCTTGGACATATATAAGATCAGGCCAAGAAACAAATGTACATGAGTTGAATCTCTTGCCTCTTCCCAAGTTAAACTCCATTTTCTACTTGCCCTATATCTTCTAGAATTTGTCACCACCCAGCATATTTTTATTTCACACATTTGCCCTTCATGTAGCACTCTACGAAGCAACTCTTGTAGTTATTTCCTCTCCCATCTGTTTCCCCCAGTAGAGTTTTGTGAGGGTATGCAATACGTTCTTCAGGGTACTTAGCTCAGTATTGGACAATGCAGTGTGGTAGTTAAGAACCTGAGCCCCTTACAAGTCAACCTGGGTTGGAATTCCAGCTCCCATCTCTCTTAGCCATATGACTTTGGCAAGTGACTTAACTCCTCTAAGATTCATTTTTTTTCTCCTGACAGTAGAAGGGACATATTAAAAAAACAATTTGTCAGGGTTGTTATGAGTATTAAGTGATGTAATAAAACATATAAAGCTCTTAGCACATACTGTCAGTTATAGTTTATTCCCTGTAACTTGGTTATGATATATCACTCAATAGATATTTGTTAAGAAAATAAACACTTTATAATTTTTGAATACTCCCTTTGAAGGACATTCTATCCTATACTTCTTCAAGCTAAAATTACAATTTAGGTTTCCAAAGACATCCTTTTACTAAAACTTTTTGAAAAATCTGTCATCTTGGGCCTTTACGTCTCATCTGTTTGTGTGTGTGTTTTAAAAGAAGGCAGCGGAACTGCTTTTTTCTCATTTCATCTGTCAAAGTTGTTCTCTCTTTACCTTAAGTAGGTATGATACGCACTTTGACCAAACCCTTTACACTTGGTAAGAATATTATGAGGCACTGAACAACTTCAGATCATCAATTTTTGAGATTAGAAAAATATATCAGAGCTATACTTTTCATTTACAAAGTTTGAGATCCTGCTTAGTACAGTAAAACTTATATTTCAGAGGGTAATTGTATAGCTAAGTAGTATTTACACCATTTACCTCAAGAGATAAGAGAAAAACAAAGTCATGGAGAATATTTTTAAATTCTACAGATGCCTTTGCAAGCCAGAGGTCATTAATTAGTAAGGACAGTTCTGGTCTCTGAACTTGTATTGTTGTGGAAGTTTCCTTTCATAATTCTTAAAACAAATTAAGTATTCTTACTTTTCAAAATCCTGACTTATGTGTAGAGTTATAATGGACTGGATATAATATACTCCCCTCCTCCCAGGGAAAGATAGTTAAGGATTTATGTTAGAAAGGAAACTTTCTGCTCCCTCCCTTATATAAGCAGTAAAGCATGTTATATACCCTTTTATCTTGGATGCTCAGCCAGGAAATATTTCATACCTTACTGTCCATAAGTTTCCTGATGGTAATCAGTCCATTTTGTCATTATTACACTTGCTTCCACTGTGGCCGAGCTGTCACTGTTCACCAAAACTTTAGCATTTCTTCCTGGAGATCATAGCAGTTGATCTAAAAGGTAAAAAAGGAGAACAAGACACAAGTTTTGCCCCACAGAAATCGATAGTGACAGACTTCAGTGCCATTTCGTCTTGCCAGATGCCATCCTGACAGCGCTACTGCTTTTCCGTGTTAGTAAATGGCAGAGCATCAGATTAAAGTTCCCTCACAAGAAAACGATATAAATCAAGAAGTTTATTTGACTGCCGGAAAGCTACAAAGCCAGTTAGATACATTGAGGCAGTCAGCCACGATCAAATCAATGTTTCAGAAATTCCTTCAGCTTACCTAGTAAGTTAATGTCCATTTGTTAAGTCTATATTTTTAAAAATTAGATGTGAAAAACTGGCCAGCATTTAAAGTCATTCAATAAAGCAGAGTACTTAAGCAGAGGTATAATCTAAGGACTGTGTGTTTTTAAGTGTACTAGTTGTTGAGAAAACTGGGAATTCATCAGGCTGTCTTGATTCTTACTCTGACTATAATTAGCTGTATAATATCAGGTCATTGTTTCTCGAACTTGAACATGTTTCAGAACTACCTGGAGGGTTTGGTAAAATGAAGATTGCTGGGTGCCATTCTGTGTCATGTTCTTTAGTGGTAAGTGCTAAGAAGACAATAAAAGAGAATAAGGTGATGGTGAGTATGTTGGTCAAGAGCCTAGACACCTCCAAAACAGGACTAATGTGCAAGGATTTCCTTGGGGGGCGTGCCTTTGGCAGAAAATGGAGAAGGAGCCAGGAGAGGCTGTGAGAGCCATCAGAGTATGATGCAGGTCTGACCCTGACTGAGGAGAAAGAAGGAAGGTTGAGTGGGAAGATGCCCTACACTGGCATACAGAGTGAGGTAGGTTTTTCAAGGCTGGCAGGAATCTTGGAGTCAAAGTCAGCTGATAGAGAAGTCCCATTTGTTTTGGGAATGGGCCTGCCTTGAAGTTCCCCCATACCTAGTTAATGGCTGAGAGCATACCAGGGGCATTGTGACTTTAGCACCAATGTCACCAGTCGTGCTCCCTGTAGTTCCAGGTCTGAGGTGTAGCTTCATGTCCTCACCAGCAAGTAAGTTACTTTAGATGTAGTGACCAGGGAAAGGAGGGCCTCTCTGAGGAGGTGACAATTGAGCTGAGACCTGACTGATATAAAGGAATTAACCTATGATGATCTGGAACTAAGTGAAAAGAACAGGGGAAAGCAAGGTCAAAGGCTGGAAGGAAGGAAATGACTCTGTGTCAGGAGTAGAGCAAGTGAGAACTGACCAGGGGCTGAGAGTTAAACTGGGGCCAGCTCAGGTAAGGACTTGTAGGCCAAATTAGGAAGTTTGAATTTTATTCTAAATAAAATGGGAAGCTTCTGAAAGGTTTTGAGCACCAGAATGATGAAATCTGAGACAGAGATGGGAGTATGTGTTATGGAAAGGGAAGAGAAAAAACAGACCAGTTAGGACTCTAGTTAATCTAGACAACCCAGAATTATCTGCTTTTGAATTACCTCTTTCTCCAAGCCTTTGGGATCCTGAACATAAGGGGGGCGGGGGGGAGTAGTTTACTTATATTTAGGGAAATTACTACAGGTGCTTTCCCCTCCTCCCCATAATGTATTTCAGGCAATTGTTTTATCAAGTCTCGCTTCCTGTTTATCCTGGTGGTTCTCACTCATTATATAACCTGTTTCTCTACTTCATGCCCCCCTTTGATTTTTAACACCACACTGCCTGCACCCTCACATTTTAAGGCAGTTTTCACAGACCTTTCCCATCACATTCAAACTCTTCAAAATATTTAGATTTGGGGGATCTCATTTTTCTTTCTACATATTGTCTAAGAAATTATGTGCAATATCATTCCCATGACAAAACTGAAGTAGAACATTGGTTAATATATTGAGGCAAATTTTTGAGAAAAACAAATGAGTGGAATTTGGCTAAATTTCATTAATAAGAATAATTTCTTCAATTGCTACAGTTCTCGGGCCACTGCCACCCCTTTTCTGCTTGGAAGTCAGCGTACAAGAAGAGTGGACATATGAGCTTTGATTTAGATTTGGGGGATCTGCTATTCCCCTGAGCACATTGGTCTTCCTGGAGCTAGAGCACTTTTTGACATTGGGTTGGTTCCTGTGCCTTTTGGTTGCATTTCCAGTGAGTCCAGAGTAAATCTTAGCCGTGATGGTTGAGGTTTGGAAATATACTGCTTGAAACTGAGGATGTCCCCATTTCGAAGGGATGACAGCAAGAAAAGCTCTATTCCCAAGAAGAGTGTGTGCATATACACATGTAAAATTTCGCCCCTGTGAGAACATCTCACCTTCCAGTCATGAGTTTTTCTGTTCTTTCAGCACGTGGGGAGCCCTAGCAGGCCAGGAGAAGTTGCCACTCATGCTCTAAGTAAAGCACTGATTGCCCTGTCAGAGCACTGAGGAACTGGGAACTTCCAAGATTGATGCTTGACAGAATAATTAGAAAATTGTCACTTTCAGTAACCATTTGAGCACTCTTTAAAGGAATGGACCCAGGCCAGGTCTCTGCTGTCCAGATCTGGAGGTTAATTGTTCAGGAAGACAGAACAGTGTGTCACAGGAGAAGAGTGCCTCAAATGCACAGAAAGGGATAGCTCTCTAATTCCTAAACAATGATACCAATTGTCTGGGTGTTCACAGATCTGTTTCCCTGGCCATCTTTCTGCTGGCACTGATATTATTTTAATACCTACTTAAGATCATTTTACTCTCCCTCGGTTGTTAGTCTTGCAGTGATGTGTACAGATAGCTGTTGAGTCAGCTTTCTCCTTCACCTTTCCACAAAGATGACTCTTTCTCCTCATTTCAAGATGGCCCCTGACTCTTGCCTAACCTCAGAGTCCTAAAGTCAGGGTCTTTTCCCTTTAGTCTCAGTCAGCTTGATTGACAATGTGTGCCAGACTTATCTTATCTCAAGTATAGTGAGACAACAACATAAACTTAAGAGAGAGGTTAGGAAAAGTGTGGCTTCATAGACAAATTAATTACTTGAAGAAAAAATTTTTAAAAATAATTTATGTGCTCTTTTATAGAAAATGTAAGGAATAAGTTAGGGAATTTAAACATAACAAAATATATACAGATAAAGAAAACTTTCTCTTATTTTAAGTCCTTTGTCATAGATGGTTTCCTTTTTAAACAATAAATTATGTAAAGAAAATAATTCTCTCTCTATGTGGACATTTATATGTGTATATAGATATTTCTAACACTTCCCAGATACCAGTTTCTTGGGACAGAACTGAGAATGCTGACGTCCGCCTTTGTTACTCTGTTTTCCTTTAATACGCATAGCAACAATGATAGCAATGAGGAATTAATATTGATGGGAGTGCTCTATGTGTGAAGCAATGTGCAAAATACTTCCTATGTGTTAAAATATTTCTATTTTAAAAATCTGAAAAATGTCAGTGTTTTTTAACCAGTTTGTTAAGTAGATAATTTCAGAGAGAGGTTGTAATTACTCATCCTCCACTTGTCTTTCATTAAAGCAATAAAAGGACAGAAGCCACAGCAGTACATCCTTAAACTCACCTCGTAGGACTTGCTTTTTGTGCATTTTATCTTAATTATTGCTCACAAACTTGAATTGATCCCCGTTTCCTGCAGTCTAAACTCTAAACTCCTGAGTCAGAGATTCAGAAGCTCACATCATCTGACCACAGACAAACTTATCCGTCATTTGTTGGCATAGACACTACGGTCTGTACCAGGTTTCGTTGTCCCAGAATGTTCTCCCTCCCCCTCCCAACTTTGCCTGCCTCCATTATCACTACATCCTTGGAAATCTACCCAGGTTGTGTTAATTGGAGGGGATCTACACATCAATGGCTCTCAGCTGGAGGGCCTACTGCCCCCCTCGGGACATTTGGAGACATTGTTGGTTGTCAGTTTGGGATGGGCGTGCTGCTGGCATCTATCTAGTAGGACTGGAGATGCTGCTAAACACTGTACAGTGCACAAGACATGTCCCTACAACAAGAAATTATCCAGCTCAAAATTACAACAGTGCCAAGATTGAGAAACCTTGTAATGGATGAATGGTCCTTTTTTTCTGATCTGTCTTTTCAGTGCTTGATACATAGTATATGATTAAAAATTATATTGAAATGAATATACAAACCCTTTCCTTCTCAGATTGCCATCTTACTTAGTGCTGCTTCTGTTCTAGTTATATGAAAAACTAATTACATTTTCTGTTTTCACTTGTCAGAATACCAGAGTCACTTAAATATATAATCTGCACTTAAGATTTTAAGCAGATTTTGGAGTTGCCAAAAGAAAACGAGAAATGATTCATTGCATTGTTCATGTTCAAAACCCTGAGTCTTGTTCGAGGTATTAAACTCATGTTCGGCATGGGGATTTTGTTAGTGGTCACGTTTTAGTTTTCTTCATCTTGGTTCTTGGAAGAGAAACATAAGGTATTTTCTTAAAAGCCCATTAAAAGAAAGGGTGGTCATTTTGTCCTAGAACTTTTAGGCATGTGTGTGTATGGAATGTCTTTCAGTAGGAAAGGCGAGACCTATGACTGTGCCAGGAAAGAATGCACTGAGGACTTGTGCATGGTGAACCTGAGTCCTAGTTCTGTAGTTTAGAGGCTTTAGGCAAATTACTTAACCTCTTTCCCTCTATACTCCCCTCATATCTATAAACCTAGATAAGGAAAACCCCAGAGAATGCTCACCAAATTTTCACATTGGTTGTATTTTCTTGGATTGGTTCTATTTTGTGGGTGAGTTTATTTTCTTCTTTTCTGCGTAATTTGAATTTTCCTTCTCTGTGGACATTTACTATTTTTGCAATTAAATCAGAGGCAGGATGAGAAGTCAGATTTTCTAACTCCTTCCCTGATCTCCTTAAGAGCCAGTAGGTAAAAAAATCCTTTTAATACCAAAATTCTACCATTAGTTTGAAATTAGAGTAAATTATAATTATAGTAAATTAAAGCATTCTAATTCTTGGAACCTTAGTTGTCTCAACTATAAAATGAGAGTATTAAAGATCTCATCAGGATAATGATTAATAACCAACATGATCAGGTGGTATTACAGTTCTGTCTCTTCCTTATGAAGTACAGGCTTAGAAAAGTCACTTTCCAACTCTGAAGTCAATGGCTTCTCCATAAAATGGAGTTAATAAAACACTTATAAAGTTGATAGGATGACTGGTTAAAATAAGATATTCTAGCACTTGACAAAAGAACCTGATGTTTAATAAATGATAGATACTGCTACTAATTCGTGATATCAGTATTGTTACTTTGTTGTTACTCTTATGTGATTATTGTTTGAACCAAATTATAACTGTTACATGGAGATTTTTCAAATTTAAGATACTATTACCACTGTCATTGTTTTTAGCTCTACTTCTACTAGTGGAAATTAGGAGATCTCGATCAGGGATGATTTACTCACAAGACATCAATTGGTATAAGGCAGAGACTATTGGCATATCCAATATCAATTTTTTATTCTTCTTTAGTAGCAGAATCTCAACAGAATGCCACTACTGTGATATTTTCCAAGCCCTCTTTCAGCTAGGTGGGAGTTGCATGACTGCTTTCTGGCCAATGAGATGTAAACGAGAGTATGATGTGGGGCTTCCAGCAAGGCTATTTTTAAGAGGTGGAAATAGCTGGGAAGAGAGTCCTTTTTTCTTTCTCCTGTTCTTTTCTACTGCTTGGCATGCCTTTATAATGACAGGAGCTCCAGCAGCAGTTTTAGACTAGGAGAAAAACTTTGGATTGTAGCCTTGCATAGGGGAGGAGAAAGATCAAAGGAGTCTGAACCCTTGATTGACTTCAAGTCGTGACATGCCAATCCTGGCTGGCCTACCTACCACCAGCCATCTTTTATGTGAGAGAATAAATACTTGTATGTTTAAGTTCCTATATTTCTTTGTGCTTGACTATTCCAGTCTTGGTGCTGAGAGCTTTAGCATACTTTCTCTCATTTACCATAGAATACTTCTAATATTTTTGTTCTTCCCTGTTAAATTGCTTTTCAGGTGTAAAACAAATAAGTTGACTCAAATTTAAACTGGACCCTTGAGCCAGTCAACAAACAAAAGCCTTCATAGTAAGTGCAAAGACGAATATATGTTGTTCCTTGACATGCATTTTAGGCTCATTTTGAAAGTGAAATAGTTGTAGTTAGAGGAGGGACTGGCCTGTGTCAGTGTCTGGGCTCACAGTGCAGTTGCTTATCTTGTGGCCGATGCTGCTTTAGCGCCAGTGGTAGTGAGTGGTGTGTGGTCTGCTGTTCAGTGTGGGGTTTTTCCAAAGGTAGTACCGATAGTTCTTTAAAGCCATTGTGGTGTTTTCCTTCAAACAGATGGTTATAGCGTGAATCTGGTGGGTTCTTCACATACACTGACTAGAGAAAAGGACATAGAGAATGTATTTTCATTACAGAATACAAAGAATGCTTAGTGTTTTTTCCTTCTACTTAAATGTATTTCGTAAAGCAGGCCATGTAAGCTTAGATAATAGAAAAAGGAAAATGTAAAAATGTGATAACTAATTCATATTAAAACACACACGAAAAACACAGCTGCCCTTTGAATGGTTCACTGGCTACCAAGATTAGGTGCAGGCTGAATTAAGAGCATTTGGATAATCGACCTTCCATGTGAATAAATTAGCATACATTAGATTTGATTGACCACATAACAATTTAAATTATTTAAAAAAAACCCTTTATCTTTCTAGGCTACTTTGTTCTGTTAGCTCTCAAAGGTGATTAACCATGTGTTTTTCATGTTGGAAGACTTTCCTAAACACAAATTAGCAGACTAGAAAGGAAACGATAATGTTTACATGTGCCATTTTTTTTTAAATTGAAGGACTCAAAGGACTATATGACAGACTGAGTTGCTTAAAGATATTCTAGAAGGGCAGCATGCTTAGGATGTTTCAATATGCATTGAGCCTTCCCTTCCAGCCTTGTGGGGTTGTTCCTGTGATTCTGGTTGCCTGGGCAGTTGGAATGAGATGTTCTCAGGGTGCTTTTTGCCCTTCTCACCTTTGCTCAATCGAGGATGTATGTCTCATTCATGAGATGGGATGAGATGAAGGTCATGCTATATAAGCAACAAACAGGACTACTCCTTGAAGCAGAATCATGGAATTTCAGAGCTGGAAAGGATCTTAGGCACCTACTGAGTTCATTCACTCTACTTTACAAATAAAAAGAGACAAAGCCAGTAATAGGAAGTCCTGTCCTCAGATCAGAAACTGTGTTGCTGGCTGGCAGATAATATACAGAATTATTCTTATACACGGAAGCCCAGCTCTAGCTCTGCACTTACCAATTATGACTTAAATTAGGGAAACACTGCTGTAGAAAGAGGATGTTGGTGGCTCCTTTTTTTTTTTTTTTTTTTTTTTTTTAGGATTATTGTGAGGTTAAAGTGAGACAAATATCTGTAAAGCACTGTTTCAGTTATTATCGCTACTGTAGCAGACCACTCCAAAACCTAGTGGCTTAAAACATTAACCGCTTTATTTTGTCATAATTCAACAATGAGGGCTGTGATCAGGTGGGCGTTTCTCCTACTCTTCTTGGTGTTTATTCTGTTGCTGCATTTCACTGGCAGATGGACTCAGCTGTGAGGCTAGGGCCCTTGTCCTCATGTTGTTTGAGGGCCTCTTCCTCTCCACATGATCTCCCTGCCTGGCCCCTTTATGGCCTGTCCAAGAGTAACTGGACTTACTGCATGGCACCTCAAGACTTCCAAGAGAGCAAAAGCAGAGACTTCCAGGCCTCCTAAAAGTGGAAGCCTAGAACTGGTACAACATGTCTTCCTGCCACATTCTAGTAGCTAAAGCTATGATTTAAGAGGAAAGGACATTGGTAGGGCATTCATAAATGGTAATGTGGTTCAATATGGAACACCAATACAGAAGTCAAAGCACCTACCACTGTGTCTAGTGCATGGTAACAGGCCAGTTAATGTTAGCTTCTCTCCTTCGATGTAGCAGTAGTACTAAGAGTTATTTTTATTGTTTCGTTGTTGTTATCGTTATAAGTAGGCGTAGATGGAAAACAAGTCATATAGAAATTTTGAGAGATTAAATAATTTTATTTCTAGATCTCTTAGTTTAAATCGATAATATCACTATCTAGAATTTTTCTGGGGTACTGCTGTAAAACTGCAGATGGAAACTGTTTTTTGGTTTTTTTTTTTTTTTTTTTTCAGTACAGCATAGGATAAATTCCCTAATTCAGTAATTCTCCAATAAGTTTCACAGTTCTTTCATTCAAGCAGGTCTGGGTTGAGGCAAGAGATTCTGCATTTCTTATCAGTGTGACATTGAGAAATATGTATATATATATAATTCTAAAGCATTACATTTTTAGGAAAAGCAAAAAATTAAAACTCTTTTTTCCTCCAATGTGAATTCTCACTTGTGTTCAGGTAATTTTCTTGCTGCTGATTTCAAGAACCATACTTGGGGAAGCAAAGTTCTAGTCTACTACTCAGAGGTCTTGGCCTCAACCGTTAGCAGCATCCAAAAATGGGTATTGTTAGGAGGTACCATTCTTTCATTAAGAGCAAGTTATTAGATTGTTTTGGGGTAGATTTTTGAGAAATGTTTAGATTTGATGAGACTTCCATGTCAAATGTTCATACAATGTTACTGTATGGCTCATTGAATGCTTTCTTTTTTGGAAAAGCTCTTTGTATTTCTGATTATAAAAATTATACAGTCACAATTTTTAATTTCCAAAGACTACATAAAAGTATAAAGAAGAAAGGAAAAATAAACTAGAGTCATTCATGTTAGAATTAATAGTTTGGTGTATATCATCCCAGACTTTTCATTTAATGTTTTTTTCCCCATTTTTTCTGTCACATATGTGCATTTGCTTTTAAACATTCACAACTGAAAGTCTTCAAGAAACTTTCAAATTTAGCTGTTTTGCTTGAGAGAGAGACCATGATCTATTTTTGCTAATATGTTTTAAACTTTGCATTATTTATAGTCTCTCCTTAGAAACTTAAAATTAAAATTTCTTTCCTTACTGATTTTGATACTTTCCTATCTGGCTTACGTTGATTTCACCATCCTGTATTTCTAATGGAGCCTGA
Source organism: Pteropus vampyrus (assembly GCF_000151845.1). NCBI lineage: Eukaryota > Metazoa > Chordata > Mammalia > Chiroptera > Pteropodidae > Pteropus > Pteropus vampyrus. Next base: position 7,493,708 of record NW_011888822.1, on the reverse strand, counting down.
AATTATCACAGTCTTGTTTGAGTTGAGTGTGTTTTTTCTTGTGCCCTCATATACCATAGATGGCAAAGCAGCTCTTTTCCTATTATCAGCTACATCTCCCTCTACTATTTATATTCAGTCTGGTGTTCCAGACAACCTTTGAATGAGGGTTTATGCTGGACTAAGTTGGCAAAATTTTGTTCAGTAACATTTGCGGGGCACTGATATCCTCCATAGAGGAAAATATTTTCCTGTGATTTCTCTGTTACTCCCTAAGACCTGCCTATATTATTACCTTTGCATATAATGGGCCGTATATTTTTGAACTGCTTAATTTAGTTGGCAATAGGGTCAGTGAGTCCTATGCGATTTAATTTTAAGATATTCAGAGAGTGGGGAAGAGTGACACTATGGCCAGGCTAGATACCAGGAGTCTCGTGCCATACCTTTGTTTGTATCTTGCTGGCCAGAAAGCAGTCACATGGTTCCAAGGTGAAAGGAAGCCAGAAAAATATTATGGAATTGGCATTCTGTTGAGATTCTGCTGCTAAGGAAGAAATGAAGAATTAATACCTGGTATCCCTGAAACTTTGCCTTAAACTTACAGCAGTTAATGCCTTGTCAGTGAATGATCACTGATTAAAGTCATAGGTTTCAGCAATAGTAATAGTATACCTAAAAATAATAACAGTGGTAATAATTCCTTAAATTTGAACACACTCGTGCTGGGTACTCCAGGTATCCTCAGGGTGGGGTAAGATAGGTGTGGTAAGGAACTAGAATGTTGTGATGTTCTCTGTGGATTTGGAACACTGATACAAAAATGTAAAGGCTCACCCTTGTAGTCATTCACATTTGAATATCTTTAGTTCTCATTTTTTTTTCTTGACATGTTCCCTAACAGCACTCTGTTCCATCAGTATTTTCTTTTATTCTATACCCAGATCATATTATACTGCATTTTTATGATAGTGATTATGCTAATATTGAGAATTATAAAATTGAAAATTTTTAAGTTGGGAAGTTAATTTCTTCATACTTTCCCCAGCAATAATATTTTATGTTTTCAACATGTATCATGTATTTCGGAGCAGGAAGAAATTTAAAATTCCTCTTTTCCTTCAATCTGATTCTGGAAAATAGGCTTTCTTTTTATCAGGCCATTTAAACTGAGTTGGTTTGGCAAACATGAGAAGTGGTTGATAGTGATTAATGCCCAAAATTTCAAGTGTATGTTAAGTACAAAATAATGCCTGACCTGCAGGAGGATGGTCCAGATGACCTCCACTCATGGAAAGGATGGGAGGGATGAACCAGAGATCTCTTACAATGTCCTTTTAACCTTAATCCACAAAGCTCCATTTCAAGTTACAGATTTAAAAATACTTGTTATAATTCAGAGGCAAATGGGATAAGGGGTGTGTGTGTGTGTGTGTGTGTGTGTGTGTGTGTGTGTGTGTGTGTAGAGAGAGAGAGAGAGAGAAAGAAAGAGAGAGAGAAAAATGGAAAATCTGGAAGAAGTAAATCTTAAGGACTGATCATAATGAAATAGACCTAAGAACCACATGCAACATGTGAACATAGAATAGGTCCTGTTTGGGTGTGTGTGGCTATAAGACATTCTTGGGATAAATGGGAGAATTTCACTATGGACCGCATATTAGAAGATAATAGAGAAATACTGTTCATTTTATTAGGAGTTATAATCATAATCTGATTACATTGGCAAATGTTCTTAATCTTAGGAAATGCATTCCAAAGTCATTGAGACAAATTGTCATTATATAGTTAACTTACTTTGAAATGGTTCAATAACAAATTTACATTTATAGCTATCTATGTGTCTACCAAGAAAAAGAAATAAAGTAAATATGGCAAAACATTAAAAACTATTAAATATAGGTGGTAGGTATATGGGTATTCTATATAATTATTTTGACTTCTCTGTATTTTCTACATATTTGTTTTTTTATGGTTCAAAAGGTAAAAAAAAGTACTGTTTAGTAGACACTTACATAACCACAGCTTATTGCTCAAGCTGCTCTCCAGTTTGAAAGTTTACATTTGATTGTCATTTATTGAACATCTACTGCATATGCCAAGTACTGTTCCAAGTGCTAGAAATATATAAATGAGGAAGATTCTTCCAATTACTTTGAATTCATAATTTAGTATGTTTCTTCTGCTATTTTTATCCAGTTCTAAGCCAAATTCTTATAAAATCTTGGGAATTCAAATAAAAATTTGCATCTGTTTAAGCCTAAGAGTATTTTTAAGTGAAGTGTCTTTATCTAAGGTTGTTGTTGATCAGCCCTGTAATATCTCATTTTTGGTAAATTTTGTGTAGGAACAATAGGCAATAATGGATATGTTTAAGGTGTTTGAACATAAACTGACAACACTGGGGATTTGCCCAAGTACATCATGGCATTCTTAATATATCTATATATATATTTCTAACATCCACAGTTAGAATTGTGTCTGAACTGGATACCCTCATTTGTAACCAATGTACATGTTACCAGCAAACACACACGTTTTCAAGAGGCAGAGCCTTTTTAAGAGCATGTGGCTGATATGGATTCTCCATCAAGAAATATTAAGAGTTCCACATGACCTGAAAATAACTGTGTTGAAAGAGTTTTTTTCCTACCTGGTAGCCAGAAAGGAAAAAGAAGAAAGAAAAAAACCCACATTGTCACACTAAGCATTTTCTCTACTTTATTCCTTTGAAGAAGAATATGCTCCCATAACTCAAACATCATCGCATTTGATATCCATTGTTGCAGTTCCTGCTGAACAGCTACAATGTGAAGAAAAGAAAAATATGACGAGGATGAAGGGCATCCCAGAAGAAATAAATGATGGATACCAGAGTTAAAGTAAGTTTAAGGAACTTAAAAGAAAAAGAATAGGGAGATCTACTGTAGACTTCAATCTGTGATTTCATTTTAAAAGGAAATAATGCTAGAGACTTCTTTTGAAACACATTGTATTATACAATTGTAAAATACAACTAATTGAGCTAAAAGACTCTTATACATGTCCACAGATCTGCAAGATTAAAATGGTATTCATGACTTGTAAACAGCTGCTAATTGAACAAGAATTTAAAGATGCAGAACTGAGAATTTCAGCTGCGGAATAACAATTAGATGAGTTTAGTAGATGTTATTTCTGAGACGCTGGAGGGTCTTGGGTTGGATTTAGTAGTCTGTACTTGGTGGACACTCAATAAATATTTTAAGGGAGGGAAAGAAGGGAAGAAAGAAGGAAAAGAGAGAAAGAGGGTGGGAGGGCTAACTAAACTGGATATGAAATTATTTAGTAAACTTGATGAGTAACTTGCAATAATTAATTTAAATGACTGACTTAAGTTATCTCTTTTCTACTAACATAAAAGAGTTTGATAAATAAACTACTAGAAAGAAAAGTATTTCTAATCTGTTAAATGAACCAATCATTGCCAGCCCATTAAACAACATAGAAGCGTCATTTACATAAAATCAACGCACTAACTGCAAATCAGTCACATCTTTGTAAAAGCATGCCCAAAAGTTTAAAAAATATTCCAATAGGATAATTCCTGGCGATACAGGAAAAATACTTGAAACTTATAGCATTTTAAAATGATATGGTAACTTGTGCTGTTAATTAATATACTATATTTTGCTCATTCCCCAAGTTAATATTAAGGAATGGGGACTTTCTCCTAGGCAACATGAAGTGGAGGGCAAGATTTATCGGGTTCTTGAACTTGGTTTTGTTAGAAGCACCTGGAGAGATTGTTTTTGTTTTTTTCTTTGTGGAAGAGGGGCATCCCCAGAGATTCTTTTTTGATTGCTCTGGAGTGAGATGGGGTAAATAATCTTTCCAGAGTTCCCAGGTGATTCTAAAGGGTTAAGAATAACGATCTAGACCAAGAGTCAATTATCCTGGCTTCTAGCCCAGACACTGACTTTTTTTTTTCCTTTGACCTTGAACAATTCCTTTAGTTATCTTCATCCCTCAGAATCCTCATCCTTTCAATTTTAGGGTTGGACTATACCAGTAGTGTAACATATTTAGGAATTTTGTGCGCAGGTTGTTTCACTATTGGTAACTTGAAATTGGCCATAATGCGATTATTTACACCATGTAAATTGGCAAACACTAAAACTGGGGTTT
>NW_011888822.1:7471880-7489512 GCF_000151845.1 Pteropus vampyrus | reverse complement strand
CCATTGTTGCAGTTCCTGCTGAACAGCTACAATGTGAAGAAAAGAAAAATATGACGAGGATGAAGGGCATCCCAGAAGAAATAAATGATGGATACCAGAGTTAAAGTAAGTTTAAGGAACTTAAAAGAAAAAGAATAGGGAGATCTACTGTAGACTTCAATCTGTGATTTCATTTTAAAAGGAAATAATGCTAGAGACTTCTTTTGAAACACATTGTATTATACAATTGTAAAATACAACTAATTGAGCTAAAAGACTCTTATACATGTCCACAGATCTGCAAGATTAAAATGGTATTCATGACTTGTAAACAGCTGCTAATTGAACAAGAATTTAAAGATGCAGAACTGAGAATTTCAGCTGCGGAATAACAATTAGATGAGTTTAGTAGATGTTATTTCTGAGACGCTGGAGGGTCTTGGGTTGGATTTAGTAGTCTGTACTTGGTGGACACTCAATAAATATTTTAAGGGAGGGAAAGAAGGGAAGAAAGAAGGAAAAGAGAGAAAGAGGGTGGGAGGGCTAACTAAACTGGATATGAAATTATTTAGTAAACTTGATGAGTAACTTGCAATAATTAATTTAAATGACTGACTTAAGTTATCTCTTTTCTACTAACATAAAAGAGTTTGATAAATAAACTACTAGAAAGAAAAGTATTTCTAATCTGTTAAATGAACCAATCATTGCCAGCCCATTAAACAACATAGAAGCGTCATTTACATAAAATCAACGCACTAACTGCAAATCAGTCACATCTTTGTAAAAGCATGCCCAAAAGTTTAAAAAATATTCCAATAGGATAATTCCTGGCGATACAGGAAAAATACTTGAAACTTATAGCATTTTAAAATGATATGGTAACTTGTGCTGTTAATTAATATACTATATTTTGCTCATTCCCCAAGTTAATATTAAGGAATGGGGACTTTCTCCTAGGCAACATGAAGTGGAGGGCAAGATTTATCGGGTTCTTGAACTTGGTTTTGTTAGAAGCACCTGGAGAGATTGTTTTTGTTTTTTTCTTTGTGGAAGAGGGGCATCCCCAGAGATTCTTTTTTGATTGCTCTGGAGTGAGATGGGGTAAATAATCTTTCCAGAGTTCCCAGGTGATTCTAAAGGGTTAAGAATAACGATCTAGACCAAGAGTCAATTATCCTGGCTTCTAGCCCAGACACTGACTTTTTTTTTCCTTTGACCTTGAACAATTCCTTTAGTTATCTTCATCCCTCAGAATCCTCATCCTTTCAATTTTAGGGTTGGACTATACCAGTAGTGTAACATATTTAGGAATTTTGTGCGCAGGTTGTTTCACTATTGGTAACTTGAAATTGGCCATAATGCGATTATTTACACCATGTAAATTGGCAAACACTAAAACTGGGGTTTATGTTTCCACCCCAGATCCAGTTTACCAGACTATCACCAGCTGTGTCATTGTTAAAGTCCTTTTAGAATTTAAGGCACTGTGATTCTATGATGTGTTTCTTAGAAAGAAATTTTATATCATAGACATCCTGAGAGATTTAGCCATCACTTAAAATTAACTTTATGATATAACTGTCCCGGAAATAAAAAGTATAAGAAAGAAGAGAAAATTTGTTTCTATCAAAACAGTCATTTTAATAGACTATCCTTCTGTTGATGATTGTATCAAGAAGCTGAAGAATTTAAGGATACCAGAAATACGATGCCAGCTAGGGAAACATAATGTAAAGTCGTTAGTACCCAGCTTAACAATGTTGAAGATACTCCTTTGAAGAATATTTAGAATCTGCTGTATTTTTCTTTTATCATTCTTTTCTAAAAACTGGATGTTAGAAATATTCTCACTTTGATTGTCTAAATACTTGCTTACAAAAATGAAGACAATATTTCACTTAGTTTATTAAACAGAAAATTTGATATTACAAGTATTGATTCATTTATTTAACTCTCACTTATTAAAATATTTGAGTACTTGTCAGAGGAGGTGACATTTGAGTTATGTCTAAAGGCATGAGTAAGATTTAGATAAAGGAAATGTAGGAAATACATTCAAGCAGCCAAAACCACAGATTGGAAAGCATGGAATCATGAAAGGTGTTAGAAGACACATATATGAGCTAAATGAAGGCTGCTGCAAAAATGAGACAGTGAGTAGAATGGTTCAGTATAGAATCTAGAATCAGGCAGACGTGGGCCAGTTTTAAAATTTTTCTATGCTACCATTTGTTTACCTATAAACTGAGAATAGCGTGAAACCCTTCCTTGTGGAGTTGTTTTGTGGGAATATGAGCCTAATATATAGTCAATACCAAATAAAAACTAGCTGCTGAAGTTACCATGATGCCAAATAGATGAATTCAGACTAGGCTAGGCTGGGAATGGAGTTTTATGTCAGTCGAAGTCTTTGCAGCTCAATGCTGCAAATAAAAGAGATTACAAGTTGTTTATCCTGACAAGTTGTGCATTTGTATGTTAGGAACTACTTAGAGATTAGGAGGAAAGGTAAGGATGGGCCAGATACATTAACAAGGCTTACTGGTTGGATAAAGGAATTAGGAGATGAACATGTTATCTGTCAGAACAGTATTTCCAAAATTTTGGTTTGGGACCTCTGGTGATTCTTGAGAACTCTCTGTAAATGGTTAAACATCAGTAATTAAATAACTATACCTCCTGGATAGAGGGATGGAGAAAAGATAGATATGTGATAAAAGAAATGTAACAGTGCCAATTGGTGGTCTCTAGATGATGGGTGAGTGTTTTCAATTTTTAACTTCTCCGAATGTTCGAAATTTTTAACAAGTATTAGAAAAAATGAGAAAGTTTATTCTCTCTTTAATTGTTTTTAAAAATCTTAAGTAAGTCTTAAGATTTTTAAGTTCTTAAAAATCTTAAGTAAGTCTCTTCTGCTAATGTTTTAATTGTTTTTAAAAATCTTAAGTAAGTCTTAAGATTTTTAAGTTCTTAAAAATCTTAAGTAAGTCTCTTCTGCTAATGTGGCTTTAACACTTAGCTTTGGCTCAGAGCCACAGGATGTAAATTCTAGCTACTAGAATTTAATAAAAATAATGTATTTTTCCTATTTTATTGTTACATTAATTTATAGTAATTAATATAACTTCTTATTATTGATAGTGATACTGTTTTCTTTTCAAATAAAGCCAGTCTTAAAATATTCAATAAATAGTAGATGTTGCATTCGTGTGGCAAAAAAAAAAAAAAAAATTATTAGGGTGGGATGCACATGACTGCTATAGGAAAATTTGATTATTGAAGAATTTTAAGTTTCTCAATGAATTTTCTAGAAACTATAGTCTTCACCCTCTGCTGTATGTATGATTACAAAATGAATATAGTTTTTGGCTTTCTCTTGCCACTGTTAAACTTCTACATGTGTGATGGCTGCTTGAATTCATGTTCAGATTTTCTTCAAAAGTCTATGAAAGCTAAGCTCCAAGATAAAGTTTATTGGTTTTCTAGTGCTTAAGATGTGGCACTCTGTACTTGCTTTTGGAAAACATCATTGACATGTTTCCTGGGGAGAAAAAGTATGCATGTATGTATGTGTATATGTTTGTGTGTGTATATGTGTGTGTATGTGTGTACATATATATACATTTTTCCCCCCTGAAATAAGAAGGAACCACTTAATTAGAGTGATTTGCCAAGGAACCACTTAATTAGAGTGATTTGCCAACCTGGGCTTGGCTGTGAATTAGAGTTTAACATGTCTGTGATGGTCGCTTTTTTAAAATAGAATTTTCTTTTCTTAATGGAATTAAGAAAACAAAGTATATCACTTCTACAAAGTAAATATACAATAAAATTTTTGTAAAAACAAAAAACAAGAAAAATATTCGGGAGCATTTTAGATCTTCATCTTGGCATATGTCATTAGTTTGGCTAAATTAACTCATAAAAATTCTAAGAAAAAAATTAACAAGTTAAACAGTGATTTTTTTATATTATTTCCATCTGTCTATTGGTAGAATATCATGTTTATTACTATCTCAGTGGAATTCAAGGTTCTTTCCGCTACCAGAATTAACAGGAACAAAGGCAAACAGAATAGCTGGAGTTCACCCACGAAAAGAGAAAACTTATTTTACACATGGTGCAGTAATGTAGTGCTCTCATGAACAGTTTAAACAGTTTTAAAGTATATTATTTCTCAGAACCAACTGTAGTCAGAACTGTGTGTAAGTCTTCTTAGTCCACTGTTTGATGTGTTTACTTGCACATACATACACATACATACGTATCTTAATTTGTTCTTTAAATAAATGGACCCATTTATTTAAATACATGTATTCCTCTGTGACTTGCATTTGCACCTAATAATAGGTCTTAGAGATCGTTTTACGTTAATATACATAAAACTACTTGATTCTTTTTCATGATTGTACTTTTCTATTCCATAAAATGAATGTCTGATAATTTATTACCAAATCTTATTTTAATGGATATTAGATTGTTCGTCATTTCTTTTTTTCCCAGGAAACATAATTAACTATGTATCTTTATGTACTTTAGTGATAAATTGTTAGAAGTAAAATTGATAAAACAATGTAAGAATATTTTAACTTTAGCTACTTTTTAAAGCATATTGTCTCAAATTTTCATGAACTTCTCCATTGGCAAATATGTTGATTTGGAATATTCTTATGGTGGGAGTCAAAGTTTCCTCTTTCGGTATATTGCTTATATTTGCTCTATCTGCATATCATATTATATATAGTTTCTGTTCTTTCCCTCCCCACACTCACACTCCTTCCACTTCCTCACCCTCACTCCCAAATTGTGAGCACAAAGAGGTTTACTGATTTTTTTGTAACACCATCTGTCCCAGAGCCTACAACATAATAATTGCTCAATAAATATTGAAAAACTTCTAGGGAAAACCATCCTCTACACACTTATAAATTCACGATATTTTTATAGTCAAACAGTTGCTTTTCTGCAACGACTTGATAACATTTCCTCTCGTTACAGTTCAGTTTTCTGGTGAATTTTGTATTTAATTGCAATATTTTATGATACTTATAGTGTTATTACATTTGGGACATGAGATAGAAACCTTAGAATTGAATAAGAAGACAATTCTCAAAAAAATGAACTCACTTTTATAGACCTCGAGTTTTAGCATGTTGAGAGTGATTCCTGTTAATATACATATCTTGAAAATACACATTAAATAAAACTACTGAACCAAAGTATTTTCTTTAGCTAATTGTTAGTGATGATTTTTTAAAATTTGTTTGAAAAATGAACATTAACCTTTATATTTTAGCCATTTTCTTTCTTAAACACAGATGATTATTTAAAATTTTGCATCTTACTAAAAAACACTAATGGAAGTCTATAATGAATAAATAACCTCGTTTTAATAACTAATAATTGAAAATTTTTAAAATAAATAATGATTTTCTTAGTTATATGTATTTTTTATGTAAAATGTCCTTTTTATGACTAACATGTTTTGAGTGCCTGCCATTGTTTTGCTTCAAAAGACCTTCAAAAGAAAGATCTATTATTATTTAAGTATGTGACTCTTTTATAATGAGAAGAAGATACACATTTTGTATTTGTATTTTTATTTTGTCTGAATTAAGACTGGAAATGATTAATTACAAGGCAATATTGCTTGCCAAGTTGTGAATAAATATATTTAGCATTAGTATAGCTGTTTACAAACAAGAAAACCTAGAGTGCTTGCCAAGCAGTTGATTAAAAAATACTTTCAATTCATCACATAGTCTCTGTAGGAAAGATCTTTATATTTATATGAGTGGCATTTAGTAATTAAATCTCTTTAAAACATTTTAATTAGTCTGAAGGCTACCAAAAGCCTTTTTTCTCAACTTGGAAGCGCTTCCAGCTATAATATGCATAAAGTTGTAAGTGTAGCCATTGTCATTTTTACAAGAGCCTTAAATCTTGAGCAGTGCTTCTCAAAGTCCAGTGTGAAACAAAATCATCTGGAAAGCCTATTAGGACTCAGATTCTTGAGCCCCACCTTCAGAGATTCCAATTCAGTAGCCTGGGGTGGGGCCTTTCTAGGGAACTCCAGGCCTGTACTCAGGTCCACAGACATGCTTTGGAAACCACTATGCTAGGAAATTCAGTTGTGAGTTTAAAATAGACAACCTGATTGACTTTCTCTAATTTTTTTAAATAATATTTTTATTTTTCCATTACAGTTGGCATACAATATTATATTAGTTTCAAGTTACAACATAGTGATTAGACATCTATATAACTCATAAAGTGTTTACCCCAATAAATTTGGTACCACTCTGACACCATACATAGTTATTGCAATATTATTGACTGTTTTCCTTATGCTATACTCTATATCTCCATGATGATTTTGTAACTACCAATTTGTACTTCTCAATCCCTTCCTTCTTTTTCACCGACCACCCCAACCCCCTCCCATCTGGTAACACTCAAAATGTTCTCTGTATAAGTTTCTTTTATTTGTTTATTTTGCTTTTTAGATTCCACATGAAATCATATGACATTTAGCTTTCTCTATCTGACTTACTCCTCTCAGCACAATACCCTCTAAGTCCCTCATGAAATATCTTTTCCCATCCTTTTATTTTCCATCTGTGTTTCTTCTAATCTGAAGTGAGTCCATTATAGGCAGCCTATGTAAGGGTCTTGTTTTCTTATCCATTCAGCAACCCCATCATTTGATTGGAGCATTTAATTCTTTTCCATTTGAAGTACTTGTTAATAGATATGTGTTATTGCCATTCTTTTATTCATATTTTTTATATGAAAAAAGAAGTCCCTCCAACATTTCCTGTAATACTGGCTTGGTGGTGATGAACTCCTTTAGCTTTTTCTTATCTGGGAAGCTCTATATCTGTCCTATTCTAAATGATAGCTTTACTGAGTTTAGTAATCTTGGTTGTAGGTCCTTGCTTTTCATCACTTTGGATATTTTGTGCCAGGCCTTTCTGGCCTGCAAAGTTTCTGTTGGGAAATCAGCTGCCAATCTTATGGGAGCTCCCTTGTAAGTAACTAATTGCTTTTCTCTAGCTTCTTTTAAGAGCCTCTCTTTGTATTTAATCTTTGGCATTTAAATTACAATGTGTCTTGGTGTGGGCTTCTTTGGGTTCATCTTACTGGGGAACTCTCTTGACTTCCTGGGATTGTATGTCTATTTCCTTTACCAGGTTATAATAGAAATTTTCCATTATTATTTCTTCAAACAGGTTTTCAATTTTTTGCTCTCTCTGTTCTTCTGGTACTCCAATGGCATGAATGTTGGTATGCTTGATGTTGTCCCAGAGGTACCTTAAGCTGTCCTCATTTTTTGGATTCTTTTTTCTCATTGCTGTTCTTATTATGTGTCCTCTATTACTCCATTCTCTATGTGGCTGATTCAGTCCTTCACTTCATCCACTCCATGTTGATCCTCTCTAATGCACAGGTCCCCAACCCTAGGATGCAGACCAGTACCGGTCTGTGGCCTGTTAGGTTAGGAACTGGACCACAGGAGGTGATTGGCGGGTGAGCAAGCAAAACTTCTGTATTTGCAGCCACTCTCCAGTGCTAGCATCACCACCTCAGCTCCACCTCAGATCATCAGGCATTAGATTCTCATAGGAGCACGGGTCTCTAGTGCCAAAAAGGTTGGGGACCGCTGTTCTAATGTATTCTTCATCTCAGATATTGTATTCTTCATTTCTGATTGGTTTCCCATTATGTTTTCCATCTCCATTTTTATGTTTGTTATATCTTTGTTAAAGTTCTAACTGCGTTCATCTACTCTTTCACTAAGTTCATTGAGCATTCTTATAACCAGTGTTTTAAACTCTTCGTCTGGTATGTTGTTTATCTCCATTTTGTTGAGTTCTTTTTCTGGAGCTTTGTTCTGTTCTTTTATGTGGGACATGCTTCTTTGTCTCCTTGTTTTGGCTCCTTCCCTGTATTTCTATGTATTAGGTAGGGCTTCTAAGTCTTCCAGTCTTAGTAGAGTGGCTTTTTGTAGTAGGTGTGCTGTAGGACCCCTTCGCACAGTCCTTGGAGGGGTCCAGCTGCAGGCCAAGTTCACTGGCAGCCTGTGTACCTCTGGGGCCACCTGTTAAGAGTCACCAAGCAATCCTCAGATGGCTGCCACCTCTGCTGGACTTATAGGTGCCTCAAGAGGCCAAGCCAGAAACCAAGGCCGGCTGCCACTAGTACAGGGCTTAGAACTGCTCCGGAAAAGTTACAGGGCATGCTGAGGCCAGATGCTGCTTGCTTGGGTTTTGCAGGCCTTTGAGAGATTTTAGGAAAGTTCGCAGAAGGAGCCAAGACAGGCCATTTATATGGAATAAACCACTGGAAGTGGCTTGGGAGAGCCCACAAGTTGGGAGATGGGGAGTCTCAGGGAATCACCTGGGCAGAGAGGCCTGTGTTATCCTGGTTGATGGTGACTCAGATATGTCAGTGCCTGCATTGGTCTGTAGGCTGGGACAGGGGAGGACTCAACAAAATTAAAATAGATATTGCTAGCACTTCATCAGAGAGAAAGCCACCCCTCCAGTCCTCACCCTGAAGCCTGATAACTCAGTGTCTCCCCGTGTGTTCCTGGTGCCTTTTGAGCAGCTGTCCCAGCACTGGAGCTCAGAGTGAGTGAGCCTATTAGTTAGTCTGGGCACGGGTCCTTAAATAGGAACATCTGCAACTCCCTCAGTCACCCCTATCTACCCCTCGTCTCACTCAGCCACAACCTCCACTGGTTTTCACAGCCAGAAGTAGTGGGAACTTCTTTTCTTAGCACTAGAACCTTGAGCTGGGGAGCCCAGTGTGGGCCCAGGACCTCTCACCCCTCAGGTCGGGGAGGGGGTTCTGCAGCCAAGGTAACCCTCCACATTCTTGATTGCCACACACTGTGTGAGACCGGGCCATTTCACATCTCCACTTCTCTTCCTGGTTTGAGGTGACCTCTTATTTTCAGTTGTAGGGCTTCTGTTCAGCCAGACCTTCAGCAACTCCATCTGCTGGTTGCTCTGTAGTTTCATTATAATTATAGTGTGGTTGCAAGAGGAGATGTATACAGCCTCTACCTTCTATGCCATCTTGACTGGTCTCTAGAAAGAGATTTAATATAGGGAACTAGATGCTTCCAAAATCTTTGGGGTGGCTGGAAGAGCAAACATCAGGATATTGCTGTTGTCTTTAAAGTCATGCTAATAAGCCTGCAATTTGGGGTTTTAGAAATTGCAAGAAATTGTTGTCAGTGCTGCTTGTGATTGATAAGTCCACTGTAGAAACCTATATCTACTGAAGTCTCTACATCACTTCACTTATGGAGAAAGGCCTCTACCTCCCTTCTTACTTCCAAATCTTATATGAAAGTATCTCATGGGCAGGAACTAGATTGTAGTCAGAGCCTTGCTGGCAAGTAGTTTAGGAAATGAATTTCTTAGATTTCAAGCCCCTTACTGCCTGTGCCACTGGAGACAAAGCAATGGCTTCATTGAGATCAGGGTGGCCCCATATTGGTCACAGGAAGATTGGCCTTCTCTCTCACGGTTTTTTAAACCAAACTTTTAAAAGGAGACTTCCATTTTGCAAATATTTCAGATATTTCAGAAAAAGTGCAATTGAATAATAAAATGGCAAGTGTTTTTCAATAAGATTTGGGAGGAAGAGCAGAAGAAAACAAGTATGGTTGCCCATCTACTTATCTTCTTTTAATTGAGAGCAGGGGAAAACATTTGGAAAGTTATTCTTAGTTTCTTTCATGTCCTCACCAACTTCCCTAATGGCAAATACATTGACATTGTTGAGACTTTGAACTCTACTACTGCTATGTTACCTTGGACAAATTACATTATGTTTTGTTATCTGTTGCTTTATAAAAAAAATACCCCCAAACTTTTCAGCTTAAAACAACATCTACAATCAATTACCAATCAGTTTCCAAGGGTTAGGAATATGAGAGCAGATTAGCTGAGTTGTTATGGCTCAGGGTCTCTCATGAGGTTGCAGTCAAGCTGCTGTCAAGGTTGGCATCTCTGAAGTATTTGAAATATTTGAAGTATTTGAAATATTTCAGGTTCACTCACATGGATATTTGTAGGAGGCTTAAGTTCCTTGCCTTGTAGCCTCTTCATTTGTCTGCTTATGACATGGCAAGAGATCAACACAAAACAAAAGCCACAGTTTTTTTATAACCTAATTTCAGAAGTGACGGTTCTGTTCACTAGAAGCAATTCACTGAGTCCAGCCCATACTCAAGTGGAAAAATAGATTCCATCTCTTGAAGAGAATATCAAAGAAGTTTTGGACATTTCTTTAAAGCCATCACACTATATTAGCATCAGTTTTCTCATCCATAAATTGGGAAAATGAGATTTATTTGGAGCTTAGTAATGGTAGCTATTAAGTTGCACAATCGTCATTATCATTGTGATTCATTAAAAATTTTACATGCAGCTGAAGTGTCTGATGTGTGAAATTCTCCTCACCCAAATCTATTTTATAACCTGTACTTTATAAACTGCCACATTTTGTAAAAGTCCCTTATTTTTTAATAAATGAATGAATATACTCTGATAATAAAACCAGACTTTATACAATCAAAAAAATTATAGACCTATATAATTCTGATTGTGGATGAGAACATCTGTAATAATTTATCATTGAATAGGGTTTAGCAACTATTAATAGAATAAGTTGCATTACCAAGTAGGGTGCATCCTTCTAACACAAGGTAACTGACTCCATCAGTTACCTTAAAAATTACCATCCATGTGGTCCTATAATCCATCTCTGTGATTGTGTCTTAAGAAAATAAAGTCAAAATTTTTGATGCAAAATGATGTTTAGCACAAAATAGTATTTGTAGTTGGCAGCCTCCAAGATGGCCCTTAATGATTGGACCCTGTCTCCTAATGTTCATGCTCTTACGTAATCTCCCATTGCATGATAACTCATCATTGACCTGGCAATTCACTTCTACCAAATAGAAACGGATGATTAGGTTCTAATAAGACTGTGGCTTCTGTCTTGGGGGCTGCCACTCTCTCTTTTCTCATGGTAAGTATGATTTTAACTATACCTGGCATCAATCTTTTTCTCTTCACTCCAGAAATATAGTAGAAGGATATATACAAAGTAATGACGCTCAGTGTCTTTGAGTGTTAGGATAATGTATGATTCATTCTATTTTTCTGTATTCCTCTATTCCCTATCAACATATATTATTTTAAAATACAGAAATGGTTAAAAAGAAAAAGAACAAAGTACATGTAGGTGTTTAAATGTGTTTCATTAAATATTTGATTGTTTAGGGAGAAAAAAAGTTGTGAATTTGTTCATTTGTAATTCAGTACCTACAAGGAAAATACCTAAGTTGATTTAAGAGTGTAATATTAAAATTTGTATAGTGATCATATATCTTTATAATAAGGCAAAAAACTAAATGAGATGTTTATAGAAAAATACTGGTGAATTTTTACCTAGCACTTGCAGATGAAAGTACCATGTAATTTCATAGTAATAATACTGATGACAACTTAGTACGAGTCCTGTAGTAATTTAGGCCACACACTTTACTAGTAAATCTTAACATCCTTTGCTACATCTGAACTTCAATCAGTGAAGATTATGAATTGTTATCTTGTTTGGTGATAGGGTTTTGTAAACGACATTCACTGGTGTTTTGCCATCTAGTCTTCTCACTGTTGGTTTACCTTCTCTCTTCCAGTGCATCCTGTAGCATGTAGATGCCTTTCATGATGGCCGAGTCCATCCTCTGTGGTTTCTCCTTTGGTGTCTGCTGCAGGTCACTGCAATATGGGTATCCAGAGAAGGGCTGGTCAGCAGAAACATTAAATTGCTTCAGGTTGTTTGGGACCAGCCACATTTTCTCCTGTAAGAACTAAAACAAAGCAAGGTTTCATTTCTTTTCTTGTTTATTTGTTATTAGCAATGGCATTGCATTTAGAAAACTAGGTTATTCTTTTACACTTTTAAACCCTTTGTTCTTAAAATTACCTGAAGCATTTTGCTAAGATTTGAGTTTATTACATGTACTTGTGATGCTCACAGCTAATGTTCATTCTTTGGATTTTATTTTCTGAATTTAGGAAACCAAAAGGAATAGTCTCCAAAGTACCAAATTTGCTAGAATTCCAAGTTTTCAAAAATTTATCTATACTAGAACATATGCATCTCTGACAGCAAATACAGTTTCAGAGACTACTTGTAGGAGATACCAATTTTTTATATACTCATGTTTTAGACAGTATTAATAGAGCTTTACTCTAAAATTCTCTTTTCCACTTTAAAATGACTCTTCTGAAGGAAGAGACCATTAAACTATATTAAATGGTCATTGTAAGTTCTATGTGGTTGTGTGCATATTTGTTCTTAAGTGAGGTTATTTAAGGGGAAAAAGTCATAATTGAGAGGAGTATATAATGTTCTCTTTTCTGTACTGGTTTCTGTGTTAGTTTAAAAAAAAAAAAAACATTACTTTTGAGATTCATTTTCCTTTAAAAAATACCTTCATTAAAGAGTTATTTATATTGACCGGCTTCCTGTTCCTACAACCTTAGAGCCACATATGCATGGACATAATAATAGGCTAAAATAATGTTTATGGTTTTTAACCTATAAGATGATGCATATGCATTCACCCCACTGAGTGTTAAGAGCTGCTTCAATTTGAACTGTGTAGTAATTTTGCATTTTCATTTTCTCTGATTTAGCTGATGTCTATAAATAAAGGCAGCAACTTTCTTTAATAATAAAAAACCCATTATCACCGTGTGGTGGAGATAACATATTATCATTACTACCATTAATAACTGCTGGTGTTAATAATACATATTTTCTGCTTCATCCCAGAGCAACCTGCTTTTGAAGCAAAGGATTGATGTAGATAGTCTTTTAAACTTATTCTCTCAGTGTTTTGTTCAAAAGGAAAATAATTGTTAAAAGATGCTGAAAGCACATTGTTTGGGTCTAAATCAGTATTACAAGGTAGCAAATTGTACCCATGCCAGTGCACTCAGGACTTGCTGAGAATTATAGAGAACAGTAGTCCTGAAACCTTCATCAACTGTAGCTATACCTCCCCCGCAGGGGAGGAGAGAATTACTATAGTTACCTACTCAAGCAAATATATAGACATGCGAATGAGAGAAAAGCCATTATAGGGTTGACCTTGAATCTTCTCTACTTTATTTGGAAATACAAGTAAATCATTCAAGGATTTATATATTTAACTATTATTTGGTAACTCAGACCCACCTAACAACTGAGGGGACGCACGAAGATTGCATATTTGAGAAGAGTATAACATATGAATTTAGACTTGGCCCAGCCCCTCCTGTATATAGTTCCCTTGCCCACTTATTTGGAATAGAAAGAGGAAAGAAATAAAGCCTTTGCCTCTCACCCTGCCACCTGACATGCATGTGCACATATATACAAAAATTAATAAAGGAAATTAAATTTTTTAATGAAACATTTACTTTGTATTCTGATGTGTCCATCATAACCCCTCTTCCCAATCAGTATAAAATTTCAGTGCTGGCCTTTTCCTTCTCTCATCCCAAGTGTTCAGAAATAATTCGATATCTCTTTCTGTTTGGTACTCTGTATGGAATTTTATATTGAACTTATTTTAGCTCTATCTCATTTCATGATTATATAAAGCAGCAGTAATGATCATCATCTTTTGTGCATATGTGTACTATTTTACTTTTCAAAGACGCTTATAACTAATTATTTTATTTGATCAATTTGCATATGTAGCAGTTATTCTCACTTTAATGATTTGGGGATGCATAATCAGCACTGCTGAGATCCATGTCCCTCCATTTATTTTGTCAGCCTCTATGTCTGTGTTGGCATCTTGGGTTTGCTCTTATTGCTCAAATAGACAGACTTCCCATAAGTATAGAAAACTTTTTTCTTTACAATTTTTTTTTTA
Source organism: Pteropus vampyrus (assembly GCF_000151845.1). Classification (NCBI taxonomy): domain Eukaryota; kingdom Metazoa; phylum Chordata; class Mammalia; order Chiroptera; family Pteropodidae; genus Pteropus; species Pteropus vampyrus. The sequence goes on along the minus strand of NW_011888822.1, from coordinate 7,475,576 downwards.
TGAACAGAAATTAATTAAACCAGCAAGTAGACAGTTAAAAAGATATATTTTGTAGATGGTTGTATAGAGCTAGACTTAACTGAGTATCTCACTGCAAATTAGTTCCTTTTTCAATAAATCCTGTACCTCACAATCCCTGACTTAATATGACCCTTGTTTCATCTTCAGACCTTAAATTTAATTTACCCAATCTTTGGATTTATTAGTAATTCCCTGGGAAACTATCTGTCTCTCTGGGTGTCTGAGCAATTTGTTTAATCAGCTAATGTGTTAGACTCAGTCCACCTCACTACCTAGTTTTTACTTACATGTCGGTTCTCCTGAGGAAGAAATAGCCTTTCTTCTCAACACAGTGGCTAAAAAAAGAAAGGTCACTCAATAACTTGATTCCAGGCCACCTTCTCCTCTCTTCTGCAATTGGAAAAGATTCGTTTCTCTCGACACCTGCTTTTCCTCACCAACTTTTTATTGCTGAGAGGGCATCGTCCGAAGTTTTTTTAACTGAATAAAATTAGTCATTTTCAGGCAATTTCAGCAGATTGGGCCACAACTGGTGAATTGAATAAGAAAATAAACTTAAAAGTAACACTCCGGCTAAATATTTTAAACTCATAAATACAGGTTTGGGGAAGCATATGAAGTGCTTTCTCTTGAGGTCCAACTCCCAGGCCTCAAATCTGTACTGGTCCATGGCCTGTTAGCAACTGGACCACACAGCAGGAGGTGGGTAGCAGCAGGTGGGTGAGCAAAGCTTCATAGTGCAGCTGCTCCCCAGCACTAGCATCACCGGTGGCCTCAGCTCTACCTCAGATCATCAGGCATTAGATTCTAATAGAAGCTCTGGTCCCTGGTGCCAAAAAGTTTGGGGCCCACTGCCCTATAGCAATGTCCTAGGCACTGGGATATGGCATTTACTATGACTGATTGCTGTGTATAAAGAGCTCTCAATTAGTACACCAGGCAGCCAGTTACAACTTTAATAAACAAATTTAATTTTAAAAGAAGTTTAATAAATAAAAATGACTAGCAATCCAGTGTTACCAGATTTAAAAGTAAAGATGTTGCTTCATCTGTGAAGGGTATAATTGAATAGGTAGGTAGCCCCCAGGTGGTCTTCCACTGTTAAATCTGGCCCCTGCTTCAGCACCTTTTCACAGATGAAAAATGCAGTTGGGACAAAGGGAGTCTGAGTAGACCATTCATCATCCCTTCTTGCTGTTCTTAAGGTCAGTTGCCCTCAATGTACCACTCAGGGAGAGCAAACGTGGTTTCCAGTGCTCAACCAAACCACCAGTTGATGACCCCTAAGTGATTATTTGTTTATGCTTAATTTCGGTTTGAAGGTTGAACTGACTTTTCCTACCGAGTTGGTAGAAAAAGTCAGTTGACCGCATTAATTCCAGGCATAAAATTTGCTCAAAGGAAGGGTCCTGGCCAATTGCTTTCTTGATAACAACGCACTTCTGAAGCCACGCATTTGTGTCCATGAACAATAAAGGAAGTCTCGGTCTAGACTGGTGGCCTGGTTTCTGCTGTTAACTCTCCTGTCAGGGCCTCATCTCAAAACATGATCCACAGCAATACATTCTGTTTCACATGTGAATTGGTGGACTACTTATAAAGGAAAATAATTTTTGCTAAAAAGAGAAGAGCACTAAAAACTTATCTTTGATGTAGGTGGCTGGAATCGTTACTAAGTTTCACAGTATTATTTAGAGAAAAACTATTCCATTTCTCTGATAATAGACAAAACCTCTTGGCCAATCTTATTAGAATAAAGCCAATAAGCAGGTGGAGATCCTATTAAGAATTACATCCCTAATGTCATTTTATTATTTTTATGTGTTTAAAGTAGGCAAATGATCCTTGGTCAAGTAGACATCTCTTGCTGCCTATTTTAAATAAAAGCACTACATCGAACTAAAATGTTTCTGCACAACAAAAGAAATCATCAACATCATGAAAAGGAAACCTAATGGGAGAAAATATTTGCAAATCATATACCTGATAAGGGGTTGATATCTAAAATATCTAAAATATATAAAGAACTCATACAGCTCAACAGCAACAACAAAAAGCACAATTCAATTAAAAAATGTGCAGAAGATCTGAATAGACATTTTTCCAAAGAAGACAGATGGCCGACAGGTACATGAAAAGATGCTCAACATCACTAATCATCAGGGAAATGTAAATCAAAACCACAATGAGATATCACCTCATGCCTGTTAGAATGGCTATTATCAAATGATAAGACATAACAAATGTTGGTGAGGATATGGATAAAAGGGAACCCTTGTGCACTGTTTGTGGTAATGTAAATTGGTGCAGCCACTATGGAAAGTAGTATGGAGATTCCTCAAAAAATTAAGAGTAGAAATGCCATATGACTTAGCAATTCCACTTCTGGCATTTATCTGAAGAAAACAAAAACACTAATTTGAAAATATGACTGCACCCTCATGTACATTGCAGCATTATTTATAATCGCCAAGATATGGGAGCAACATATGTGTTTATTAATGAATGGATGGACATATGTATATAGAATAGAATATTATTCACCCATAAAAAATAATGAAATCTTGCCATTTGTTACAATACAGATGGACCTCAAGGACATTATGCTAAGCGGGATAAGTCAGTCATATTATATGATCTCTCTTATATATGGAATCTAAAAACAAAGAAGGTCATAGATAAAGAGAACAGATTGCCGGTTGCCAGAGGCAGGTGGTGGAGAGTGGGTAAAATGGATGAAGGGGGTCAAAGGTACAAAGTTCCAGTTATAAAATAAATATAAATATGGGATGTACTATACAGCATGGTGACTATAGTTAATAATACTATATTGAGTATTTGAAAGTTGCTAAACGAGATCTTAAAAGTTTTCATCACAAGAAAACAATTTTGTAACTGTTGATGATGTAAAATACACATGGTGATTACTTCACAATATATATTCAAAATATTGAATCATTATATTTTGTATCTGAAACTAATGCAATGTCATATGACAATTGTAGGGGAGGAACAAACTTTCCTCTATCCTCAGGGTTCTTTTGGCTGGTCGAATAATCGAAGATTTGAGACAAATCTGCAAGAGAAAATAACCACATTTAATACATACATATGTATGGGAACCCCACATACATGAGAGAGTCAGAGTCCCCCCCCCCCCACCACCATATGCACAGGAGGTTCAGAAACAGAAAGGGAAAATGGATAGATAAGACATGCTGAGCTAGAGATGAGGTAAGGTACCTTGGGGCTTCAGAAGGTCAGTAGAAGGAAAGCATATTTTTAGTAATTATTAATTTTTCCTGCCATGTAGATGGGTAAAAAGTCATTTCTGGTAATAACTCTTAATGGGCCAGGCTCCTAATTTAAATTCTTCTGGATAGTTAAGGCGGGGGTCAGAAGTTTCTCGAGCCCACAGGGTCTTGGTTACCTTTAGCTCAAAATAATTCTCATACCACTGAGGCACATGTTGAGATGACTTATTCTGAACCCCCACACAGTTATACCTCAATTTTTTTTAAAGTCCTAACTGTAAAGTATACTCTCTGTCACAGTGTTTCCCTTCAATCTCAGATTTAGCAACACTTTTTATAACAAATAATTTCTAAGGCCTCTTTAATAGCCTGTTTTGTTATCTATTGCAGTGAAACAAACCATCCCCAAAATAAATAAATA
>NW_011888822.1:7463524-7471830 GCF_000151845.1 Pteropus vampyrus | reverse complement strand
ATACAGCATGGTGACTATAGTTAATAATACTATATTGAGTATTTGAAAGTTGCTAAACGAGATCTTAAAAGTTTTCATCACAAGAAAACAATTTTGTAACTGTTGATGATGTAAAATACACATGGTGATTACTTCACAATATATATTCAAAATATTGAATCATTATATTTTGTATCTGAAACTAATGCAATGTCATATGACAATTGTAGGGGAGGAACAAACTTTCCTCTATCCTCAGGGTTCTTTTGGCTGGTCGAATAATCGAAGATTTGAGACAAATCTGCAAGAGAAAATAACCACATTTAATACATACATATGTATGGGAACCCCACATACATGAGAGAGTCAGAGTCCCCCCCCCCCCACCACCATATGCACAGGAGGTTCAGAAACAGAAAGGGAAAATGGATAGATAAGACATGCTGAGCTAGAGATGAGGTAAGGTACCTTGGGGCTTCAGAAGGTCAGTAGAAGGAAAGCATATTTTTAGTAATTATTAATTTTTCCTGCCATGTAGATGGGTAAAAAGTCATTTCTGGTAATAACTCTTAATGGGCCAGGCTCCTAATTTAAATTCTTCTGGATAGTTAAGGCGGGGGTCAGAAGTTTCTCGAGCCCACAGGGTCTTGGTTACCTTTAGCTCAAAATAATTCTCATACCACTGAGGCACATGTTGAGATGACTTATTCTGAACCCCCACACAGTTATACCTCAATTTTTTTTAAAGTCCTAACTGTAAAGTATACTCTCTGTCACAGTGTTTCCCTTCAATCTCAGATTTAGCAACACTTTTTATAACAAATAATTTCTAAGGCCTCTTTAATAGCCTGTTTTGTTATCTATTGCAGCGAAACAAACCATCCCCAAAATAAATAAATAAACAAACAAAATACAACAGCAAAGAATTTCTTGATATTAATTAATCTAGTATTTATAAATGAGGCATTTTGTTGCTGGAGAAAAGTTTGTTTCTTTAAATGTGTTAAGTATATTCTTCTCAGTCTTATTTCAGTAAATTTTTACTCAGCAAATCTTTTTCTTAGAGTGTGCAAAAGTAAATTTCAGATAATTCCTCATCTATATTCTGAACAAATGGAGTTCAAGATAAGAAATTTTAGCTGTTTGTCCAAAGAGACTTTATTAAGCTTTTGAGTAATAATCAGAGCATTCTTTCAGCTAACAAGTCCTTCTTTTATGTCTATTTATTTTCTATCTAATTTTTTTTGTAATTGTGCAAACCAACCTTAATGACCCCATGCACTAATATGACACTGGGTTTTATAAGTAGTGAAATAATAGTGATGATGGGTTTTTTGTTATTTGTTTCCTTGCTTGTTTATTTTTTGTTTTTTTGTTTTTTTAGCTCAGGAAAACATACTATAACATACTAAAATTTGACAGTCTTTTGTTCTTGTCTAACCTCTTGGAGTAAACTCTATAACATTCTCCACTACCCTCAAGTACAGAATCTTTTACATGACAGTTGTGTCTTACTTATTAAAGTGAATCAACTAGTAACTGTTGTGTTCTGTATTACAAGAAGGTAGGATCTTCCTGAGCTGGAATTCTTTTCAAAATGTACTTTAGAACTTATGGTAACATTTTATAGATCTCAATTTGAGATTTTTTTTTTTAAATTTTAGATTGGCAGAAACCTCAGTAGCCCTAATGTTAAGCAGTACCATAGTGTCTACTATAGATTTACTTCACTTTCCAAGGTTCCTGATATTAATTAACACACTTAAAATATAAGTGTGACTCAGTCCGCTGACAGTAACTAGATTATATTCTGTGTTCCTAGAATGATGCAAAGTGTAAGAAGGCAATACCAAATAAGAATAGGAAACTCTTTACCCTGTAATTAGAAACACAAGTTAAATCAATCCATAAGTCAATTAGAAAACCATGAATCATAGTAATCTTATATGGCATTGAATTTAAAGCTAACAGAACTCTCAGTCAGATGTGAAATGATTGTCTGAGTAAAAGTAAGGAGGAAGGAGAGGTGATTGTGGCTCGAAGATCTTGGATGTGCCAGTTTTCAGAGACAGGAGAATACTTGAATGGATAGAAAAGAAAGAGTAACCTCTTAGCCTAGATGATCAAGCAGAACAGGCTAGTAAAGAGATTGTTCAGACTGGGAAAAAAGTGGAATGATGAGTGAGAATGGGCCAAATCATGGAGGCCAAGGAAAGCTGTTTTCACTTCACTGTGCATTGTTGCACTGAAGCAGGATTCATTTGGAGTTATAGTCAAACAACAAGAGTAGTGATAATGGTGGTGATGGTGCTGGTGGTGGTGTTGGTGGTAGTGGCGTTGATATTAGTAATGGCCAACCATTATTGAGCGCTTTATATGTGCCAGGCTCTTGTACTTTGTGTGGATTATTGTACCTGAAGACATTATTATCATCATCATCATCATCATCATCATCATCATCATCATCATCATCAATCTATTTTACAGCCAAGGAAAGAAGGCTTGGAAGAGGTTCTTAACTCACCCAAGACCACAGAGCTAATATGATATAAAGCCAGAATTTGACACCAGGCAATTTTATACCATGGTCCACATCCTTAAACACTTCCCATTATTATCTCTGGGCAATAAATATCTGCAGTTAAGAGGCACCATCCTACATTTTTTGAAGGGACATTGATAACTGGAATCCATTCACAGGAGAATAATTGGGATGATAAAGAATCCTTGAATCCCTATAAACAGAGAAGAAACATGAAGAAGATAATCAGGTTTGTGAGAAAGGGAAAAAAATGATAAATGTGGCCTTATATGCCCCTTTGTTCTCCGCTTTTCCAGTCTCAGTGAGCTGAATTCCTTGCCATTGTATAATGTAGAGATTGAGGACTTAATGTATAAATGTTTAAGGGAATTAAAAGATTATCCAAGATGGATGGAACTGTGTTTACCAGTGACAAAAGAGTTCCTAAGAGATGTCATTCATTTGTCTTTTTTTGAAGGAGACATCACTTGTTTATATATTCCACTAAAGCAATTCTTGAAAATTTATTACATAGAAGACAAAATCATGATATCTGTCAATTTCTGCAGTTGATTGTGAGTCAAACATGCAGGTTTCTTTATAGCTTTCAAGAAGTGGAGGAAGAGGAGAAGCTGGTGTATAGTTAGTGTTAATGTTAGTCCCACTGTTGGTCAGAACTTAAACAACAGAAATACAGTGTTTCTTCTGTTCTAGAATCCTAGCTATAGTAAGATACAGCACTGTTTACTAATGGTCTTTCAGGGGCAAAACCTCCTTTAGTAAAGGAAGACATCCCTTCTAAGATGAATTCTAATGTTAAGAATTTAAAACCTCTAAAACTTTTTATCCTAGAGTAGAATATATAAGAAGGAAGTTCTGCCCCTTTCTTTATGAAATCTTTTTTTGGGGTGGGGTGGAGGGAGTTAGACGAAGCCAGGTACATTTTGGCAAAGGCAACATGATTTATGGACATTTGGGTTCTAAGAGGTAATGGAGGAATGAGGAAGACAGAATCAAAGACCAGGCATAAAAAGGGCCAAATGAAATTAGTGGATATAAGGAGGAGGAAAATCTAGTGTCTGGAGTTAGGTACTCATACTCATTTAACCTAACTTCTAATGGAAGCTGTATGAAGTCATTCTTTAGGGTATACCTTTTAACCATCTTCAGATAAGATCAGATTAACTTTGACAGCCCAACCCAAGGAAATCCAGCTTTGTCAGCCTAATAAATCTGTCTTCCAAGTAAAGGGCCATATCATCCTACCTCCCATTCTCAATTCTGGAGGCTGCAGCCTAATGTAGTGGTGTCTTTGTGAACTTCTGACTGTTGACCATCCCTCTTGATGTAGATGAAGTTTTTTAGTGTAAACTCTACAGGTGTTCTATCTGTCAGTTGTCCACTCTTTAATAAGAGGTGCAGACATTAATGGGTCATCTCCTCATAGATATTATGAGGAGATATTATGAGGATATTATGTGGTCATCTCCTCATAGATATTATCCTAAGTGGGTGGTGAAGTAGCTATTAAGTGGGAATTTTACCATTGATACAGAGATATTTTTAGTTGCCCTTTGGCAACTCTAGATTAAGTTCACCACTGCCTTATAAAATCAGTAAAGGCAGACTGTGACTTTCTGGTCACCAACTTGCTCATTTCAACCCAGTGCTAGGTACATTGTAGAATCTTAGAAATTTTTATTAAATGTTCTTTGGTGTAATATCCCTGTCTTACTTTATTGCTCTCACAGCTAGTTAAGGTAAAAACAAACAAACGAAAAAATCTTTAAGGTTTAGTCTGAGAATCCGGTAGAGCTGATAGACAACCACTCCTGTTTTGCATTTACTTAGTTTATTTGAGTGAACTTCCCTGCCATGAAGAAATGTACATGCATTTAGGCTGATTAATGTGCAAATCTTTATTGCTTTAATTCTAAGAATTGGAAATGTTTCTCATTGAAATAGCTCCTCAACATAACACAAAACAGGCTTTTTAAGAGCCCATTTTAATTATTTTTCCAGTCCAGTTTATGCCAAAAGAAGCAATTCAGTTCTTCTGACAATGTCTCTGTGTACTCTAATTAAACTCTTCCAATTTGCAATTATTTTTCTCAATATTCATTTATCCATGAAAGTCAAATTTGGCCTAGAAATGTAGTAGTGGATGACAAAACATTGAGTTGCTAATCCCCATTCTCCCAGTGAATATTACTTTATTGTCTCTCCTTTTTGTAGTACTGCTAAAAAGTTTATGTAAACGTATCACAGTGGAATAAAAGCAACAGCCTGGGGCTGTTCACTGCGATTGGCACATATTACTTGATTATACATTTAGTACATTTGTGTAGGAATGTTTCTGTGGGATTTCCGAAACAGATGAGGCAATCGAGGCCATGGGAGATGAGGAGATGTTTCCAAAGTCCCATATGTGATTCTGGCAGAGTAAAGACACACGCCTCCCACCTGACGACTAGTGAAATGTCGTTGTGCTTGCTTCATTGCTTGTTTGTTTTTTTTTTCTGAAAGAAGAATATTTTAGGAAATACAGGAGGCTTACTTTTAGCATAACATGTCAGCAGTCATGTTATGCTATAGTTTTGAAGTCTGGGGCACCCTTGAGGAGACAGGGCAGCAGGGCTCTGAATGTGGTGGGCATTCTACCATGTTGGGTAGCAGTTTGGGCTTTATGGTCAGATTGACCTGGATCGAAATTCCATTGTGGACATCAAGCAGCTGTAGAATCTTAGGCAAGTTTTTAATCTCCATGCCCTCCAATGTCAACAACTGCACTTGTGAGGGTGAAAGGAATAACACCCATGGATGTGCTTAGCTGACACCTGACACAGAGCCATGCCCTTAACAAAAAGTTAACTATTCTTAGATGTTACATGTTTACCTGAGTTATGGTTATTGACAAACTGATATGTGCCTGAGGGTGAAACCAGACTTACTTCCATGGATCCGGAAGAGGTGATGGCCATGTTTCTTATTAATCTCTAGGCAGAGCACACAGTAAGCAGGCATATGTATGTATATTTCTTTGTTCGTTTGGTTTTTACGATATCCTGCCTAAAGGAAGATTATTTTCTGAAATATAACAAGAACTCTATAGCATATATCTAGGTCATATTATAGGAGACTAGTAGTATCACCGTAGGAGACCACTTAGGTTCCCCTTATTGAAGGAATTAGCAGAGAAAGATCAGTCATTTTACTTTGTGGTGCATGGACAATAGCAAGAAAATATTTTACTTTTCCTACCATATCCTGCATTCATGGTTGATAATATCCCTCCCACTTTTTTTTTTTTTTTTTTTGCTCATTCTCTCACCTCTCCTAAAGCTAGAGATCACAAACTTTAATTTGCCAGTAGACAGTTTAATTTATTTTGGAAAACATTGTTCTAGACTATTATCTTCCTCACTTCTACCATTTATGGTACATTGCACTTTTGTAAAAGAAAATCTCACACAGTTTTTAGGTCAGTTCATTTCAGTAAGATCAGTCTGTTGCCTTGCATGCTTTCTAGGCAAGATGCCCCAGTTGTGCAAGTGCCTGACCTTCCATTGAATTGTAAATAATCTCCTTGGAATAAACTTAATTCTGTTTTCCTTTTTGTACCCCACTGCATTTTCCCCATTTTTCTTCTGAATTTAGGATGTCAAGCAGGTACTTCATACCTTGCAAACAAATTACTTTCTGAGTGGTAATAATAGTAAATCATGCTAATTGGTTCTCTCAATTAGCACTCAAACCATCCCTGCCTTCTAAGTGTCTTTCATGTTTCCCTCTACCTTTTCTTAATCATCTTAGAGAAATACATGCCTCTGTGAAATGATTACAGGGTCAGTAGCTCTAGATTTGTCTCCTCTGATCATGCATCTTTGCTTTCTAAACTTTTTTCTTCCACATCAGTTATCCTTTTTTTTGTTCCTGATATTGATTATCCACTCTGTGAATCACATCAGTAATGGTTTTTAAATCATTGTAAATTAGTTTGATCATACCTTTAGAAGTTGAGGATCAACTCAACATATATTTATCTTCTCATTAACCTATGGGAGAAAATGTTCCCCATATAAGACTTCTATGAAAACAGTCACTAAGATTTGAGTTTGAATTATTTGTTTCCTTTGGCCTTACCAGCTATATTAAAAACATATCTGTAAGGAAACCTTGACTTAAAGAAGCATAATATCTAGTAAAGTTATAGTTCAGCCACATTTCTCAGAGCCAGAGGCAGATAGTTGGGTGGTCCGATTCACATGTAGTTTGGAGGCCAAGTCCTTACTAATGAATAAGCAGAAATGCAGGCAAATTGAAAGGAGTGGAAAAGTCTTTCAGAAGAGACCTAGGTAACCACTGATCTGGTGTTACAGCTTGGAGTATGGTTCGGTGTTTCTTCACGATATTAAAGACATGTGATTTAGAGCTATTTTAATTTGTTTTCCTAAATAGGCTATAAATAGAAATTCCATAGCTAATTCGAATAGGATGCCAGCTTCCATTCATGATAGTAACAAGGTTAAAAGCCTCTTGGTCCCTGGGCCTGCACAATCCCTGATACATAGTGAGTAGGGTTCAGTGCCAGAGAATAGCTGACTAAATTATGCTTTTTCTGTACTGGAAAGCAAGCGACCTGGAAAGTTGAGTGGCACAACACAGTGTTCTGTCTCTGGCTTTTTAATGTGCAAACTTTTTTTAAATGTGCATAGAGGGCACACACTATTTAAAAGAATGCAAAATCAGGAGAGTACTATCACTTGAATATGTTTTCCATAGCATTTACCTATGTGCCTTTATTCTCAACTAGATCTTTCCCTTTGGAGCAGGAGCTTTCTCTCAATGCTCTTTATTATCCTAGAGTACCAGGAAAGATCCAGGCCATTTGTGCCTATCCTATGAGGAACAATTGAAGGTACAAGGATGCCCTGCTATATAGAGGTGGCAATTTACTCAGAATAGTGGGCTTTAGGAGAAGAGGTGTGAACAGCAGGAGAGATAGTTCACTGGAAGTAGGGGGCTTCAAATTTCAAAGTCTGCCACCTCCAGGACTCTTTGTTCTACTGTGGATAGGAAGAGAGGGGTCTCAAGGTTAACTTTTGGCACTAATCATGTTTTGGTCAGAGAAAGAAAAAGTTAGGGACACAAGATAGATCCTGTCCTCACTGCCACATGGAATAGGAATTCACCTTTTCATGGAAGCAGCTTGGTGTAGCAGTTAAAATTTTGTAGGCAGACAAACCTGTGCTAAAACCTTAGTCATACCACTAACAAGCTGCAGTTCCTTGCAAGCTACATCACCACTCTGAGCCCCAATTCTCCTGTCTCTAAAAACGGTGGTAACAAATTAAACCTCATAGGAGTTTGGTAAAGAGTGGATGACATTTGTTAAGTAAACAGTGCTTAGTCATAATAGCTATCAATTCCCAAGTACTTATACTTTGCCAGGTACTGGGCTCAGTGTTTTTCTTGAATTATTTCATTTAATCCTGGCACCAACCCTGCGAAGTAGGTACCATTGTTATCCCCATTTTACTGATAATGAAACTAAGACCCAAATAAGTTACCTTATTCACATAGCTAGTATCTGTTAGAGGCACCACCTGCGGATCAGAGGTCCAAATCAGAACCTCATGGGTGGAATTTTACAGTTCCTCAAAGTCGGGATCATGTGTTATTTATCTTTGTCTCTTGCGTCCTATTTTGACCTCAAGAACCAGAACAGCATTTTGTTGTGTGTTAGATGAGGTCCCTCAATATAAGGATTAAAGAATAACTTTCAAACAGTTATAGCCTTGACCAT
>NW_011888822.1:7457844-7460364 GCF_000151845.1 Pteropus vampyrus | reverse complement strand
TCTCTAAAAACGGTGGTAACAAATTAAACCTCATAGGAGTTTGGTAAAGAGTGGATGACATTTGTTAAGTAAACAGTGCTTAGTCATAATAGCTATCAATTCCCAAGTACTTATACTTTGCCAGGTACTGGGCTCAGTGTTTTTCTTGAATTATTTCATTTAATCCTGGCACCAACCCTGCGAAGTAGGTACCATTGTTATCCCCATTTTACTGATAATGAAACTAAGACCCAAATAAGTTACCTTATTCACATAGCTAGTATCTGTTAGAGGCACCACCTGCGGATCAGAGGTCCAAATCAGAACCTCATGGGTGGAATTTTACAGTTCCTCAAAGTCGGGATCATGTGTTATTTATCTTTGTCTCTTGCGTCCTATTTTGACCTCAAGAACCAGAACAGCATTTTGTTGTGTGTTAGATGAGGTCCCTCAATATAAGGATTAAAGAATAACTTTCAAACAGTTATAGCCTTGACCATGGAATGTAGCACCTTGTAAAAGAGGAAGCTCCCTGCCTTTGAAAATGTTCAAGCTGCAGCTGGCTGACCTCTCAGGTCCTGTCCGGCTCTAAGATTTCATGGTTCATTAATCTCCTCAGCATGTCCACGTTACATAAGGTGCCTTTCTCTGTTAGAGGAGAGGGGAAAATGTACCTGTGGGTTATGTGTGAAATTGTTCAGCCTTCACTTGTACAAGGTAAAATTCTATCAACTATTGTCTAACTTTACAAAAGAATCAGATTTTTATTTCTACTTCTATTTTGAGTTTTGAGAACCTGGTTCAGTTCCTTGTTAAAAAGTATTGTAAGCATCATGTAGCACCATTATTAAGAAATATATAATATGAACATAGCGCTAGATGAATTTATGTGAGTTATTCCATGTGTGAGAAGGAACCATTTGGTACTTGTTCTTAATAAAATTATTTAAGTGAAGGAAATTGCAAATATACAGGTTTTCCAGCCTTTTTCAAAACTCTTTGCATTGTCTTGGCAATAATGATTGTCCTGAAAATGAAATTATTGTGGCACTCTCTAGGTATTATAGACCTTTAATTATTTTTCTAATGTCCTTAACAAACCCAATATTTATGGAAAAGCTTACAATTAAACCAAGTATTTTGAAAATTTATGCTTACATAGGTGAAACATCAGACATTATATGGTAGTGCTGGTTTTTTTTTCCTGGAGACAAGCATTCTCTTTGTTTCTGTATTTTATGACTCATCCTTTCTTAACTCATCTTCCTTATCCTTTGAAACTTCTTCAGAGAATCAGAAAACTTTCTTCATCATTTTTTTCCCCCCTAATTCACAAGAGTTCCACTTCTACATGGAAGAAAAAAGTGTTACTTTTTCCACAGGGATTGTTTCTAAATGCCTTCTTTTTTGCTGAATTACACTGGCCTCTAGTGGATACCTGTCACAATTATGTTTTATATTGATCTTGTCTTATTGTAACATTCTACCACATATTTTAATAATTTTCAAGAATCTTCATTAAGTAGCACAGTCAGAATTGTCAGGGGTTTCAAGTAGAATTCATCATGAAATTGATTAAACTTTATGTGGGTTATTACCATACTTACCAGTGTACTTAACAGATTTATATTATTTCCTAGAATTTTTTAACATGGAGTTGTGATGTTAGTTCCACAGTACTTCTCATTTAACACATGTACTTAAGGTATATATGAAACAGATCTTTTTAGAAAACAATCCAAATGTTCTTCTCAGAGAAATAAGATATTAATGTGATATCAAATTCTCTCATATTTGTAAAGCAAAAAATAGCTAATATGATCCAAAGTAACATATCAGAGTGGAATATTTCCACATTTAAAATTTAAGAAAATCATTGTATTACAAAATATAAGTCCATGTCACTTTCTAATACTTGGAGTTTAGTATATTTTAATATGGCAAACAAGTATAGTCTTAATTCTAATTTATAGTCAGTAAATAGTAAAATTATATTCATGTTTATTTGGTGATCTGCCATAAATTCAAATGTTAAATATGTCCAATTGAAAGAATTCAATTTTATCATATTTTTAATCAAACTATGTACTTAAACCCTTATGAACTCTATTCTTGACAACTAGTGAGCCAATTGAACTTCTAATTATTTGATAAATGACACCTGGGTTTTATTTATAGGGTGGTTCTGCCTCAGGGTCCTGCATGAGGTTGCAATCAAGAAGTAAGCCAAGGTTTACTGTCATCTGAAGACTTGATTGATTGGAGCTGGAGCAAGGGTTCTTGACCCTGGGCCACAGGCCAGTAGTGGACCATGGCCTGTTAAGACCCAGCTGCACAGCAGGAGGTGAGCGGCAGGCTGGTGAGCAAAGCTTCATATGTTTTTACAGCCGCTCCCTAGCACTAGCATCACCTTAGCTCCACCTCACACCATCAAGCATTAGATTCTCAGGAGCACCAGTCCCTAGTGCCAAAAAGGTTGGGGACCGCTGGGCTGGAGGATCCTCTTCCAAGATGGCTCACTCACATGGCTGTTCACAAGAG
>NW_011888822.1:7431885-7457794 GCF_000151845.1 Pteropus vampyrus | reverse complement strand
TTTTTTTTTCCTGGAGACAAGCATTCTCTTTGTTTCTGTATTTTATGACTCATCCTTTCTTAACTCATCTTCCTTATCCTTTGAAACTTCTTCAGAGAATCAGAAAACTTTCTTCATCATTTTTTTCCCCCCTAATTCACAAGAGTTCCACTTCTACATGGAAGAAAAAAGTGTTACTTTTTCCACAGGGATTGTTTCTAAATGCCTTCTTTTTTGCTGAATTACACTGGCCTCTAGTGGATACCTGTCACAATTATGTTTTATATTGATCTTGTCTTATTGTAACATTCTACCACATATTTTAATAATTTTCAAGAATCTTCATTAAGTAGCACAGTCAGAATTGTCAGGGGTTTCAAGTAGAATTCATCATGAAATTGATTAAACTTTATGTGGGTTATTACCATACTTACCAGTGTACTTAACAGATTTATATTATTTCCTAGAATTTTTTAACATGGAGTTGTGATGTTAGTTCCACAGTACTTCTCATTTAACACATGTACTTAAGGTATATATGAAACAGATCTTTTTAGAAAACAATCCAAATGTTCTTCTCAGAGAAATAAGATATTAATGTGATATCAAATTCTCTCATATTTGTAAAGCAAAAAATAGCTAATATGATCCAAAGTAACATATCAGAGTGGAATATTTCCACATTTAAAATTTAAGAAAATCATTGTATTACAAAATATAAGTCCATGTCACTTTCTAATACTTGGAGTTTAGTATATTTTAATATGGCAAACAAGTATAGTCTTAATTCTAATTTATAGTCAGTAAATAGTAAAATTATATTCATGTTTATTTGGTGATCTGCCATAAATTCAAATGTTAAATATGTCCAATTGAAAGAATTCAATTTTATCATATTTTTAATCAAACTATGTACTTAAACCCTTATGAACTCTATTCTTGACAACTAGTGAGCCAATTGAACTTCTAATTATTTGATAAATGACACCTGGGTTTTATTTATAGGGTGGTTCTGCCTCAGGGTCCTGCATGAGGTTGCAATCAAGAAGTAAGCCAAGGTTTACTGTCATCTGAAGACTTGATTGATTGGAGCTGGAGCAAGGGTTCTTGACCCTGGGCCACAGGCCAGTAGTGGACCATGGCCTGTTAAGACCCAGCTGCACAGCAGGAGGTGAGCGGCAGGCTGGTGAGCAAAGCTTCATATGTTTTTACAGCCGCTCCCTAGCACTAGCATCACCTTAGCTCCACCTCACACCATCAAGCATTAGATTCTCAGGAGCACCAGTCCCTAGTGCCAAAAAGGTTGGGGACCGCTGGGCTGGAGGATCCTCTTCCAAGATGGCTCACTCACATGGCTGTTCACAAGAGACTTCAGTTCCTTAATAGATAAAACCCACAGTTGTGCTTCTTGAGTTTCCTTATGACAGGGCAGTTGGTTTTCCACAGGTTGAGTGATCTGAGAGACAGAGCAGAGAAGATTAAATGCCTTTTATAACCTATGTTCAGAAGTTACATGTGGCCACTTCCATCATATTCTGTTCACTCAAAGGGAATCACTAAGTCCAGTCCACACTTAAGAAGAGGAAAATTAAGCTCTACTTAATGTTGAAGGGAAGAACATATGTGGACATATTTTAAAACCACCACGGGAGTTTAATTTACATGGAGGAATTTGTCTCTTCATGTTAGATTTATATGTATAGAAAAGATATTTCAGGCTACATCAAGGACTTGAGCCAAGGCATGCCAAAGGGGTGACTGAAGGTGTTATGGTGAAGGAGTATAGGGTAGGAAGTATGGCATAGTTGGATCTCTCTCTAAAGGTATGACCTTGGGAAAACCACCTAGCACTTCTCTGCCATCTGTAGAATAGGGAAAACATTGCTTTCTGCACAGGATTATAGTGAGAGGTAAGTCAGTTAGCACGTATGAAATACTTAGAAAAGTGCCTGGCATCTAAAAAGTGATCAATAACATTCTAGCATTAGCATTATTGTCACTGTATGTAGATTCATACTCTAACTCTTCATTCTCTTCTTCAGCCTAAGTAACCCTGCTTGGATCTCCTCTTCAGACTTATGTGATTTTTATCTCTTCATAGCCTTTCTCTACATCTCTTCATTCACAGATGCAACAGTTTTCCACCAAAATATTTCATTATGTGCAGAGATTTTTTCAAATTCTTTGGAATAGAGGGAGAAGTCAGAACACTGTGGAGAGGGTGGTGGCAGCATCAGGAGAGAAGTGTACCGGCTTGGAAAGCACTGTCCAGGGTGCTGACACATCTGGCTGGAGAGGCAGCTGCAACCGTAAAGCACTGAGGTCAGATGTAGTTCTCAAATAGGTTGTAACTGGTAAGCTCAGTGTTTTCCAAAATCCAGACTTCTGGCTTTTGTAAAGTGAAACAGTCTGGGCATACGAGGCTCACATTCCCATGGCAACAATTAAAAGGATTATATAGCTGCAGCACTTTTAGAAAAGGCATATCTTTCCCGGTATGTCAAAGTATTTTCTATTGTCTTAATCCAGGCCCCTCTTTACTCACCTGCCTGGCTCTTGAGGGCATTGAGTCCAAGAGTCCACTCTCCAATTAAAGACCAGCACTCTGCAGTTTAGCTAGTCGGTGTCATCTCCCGTAAGAAGTACTTCCACCTTCAAGGTACCTCATCCATTTTTGAAGACTGCCACGGAACTGCAGCATTAAACTATGCTGGGATTCCTGTCCTCAAACTTGTCTGGGCAGAGATTACAATCCTCTTAGCTAGTTGATAAGAACTTTGGCGTGTAGTCAGATGATAGTGTATGAAAGGAAACTTTATAGATCACAGTCAGTGGCAGGAATTGGCATACTATGGGAAATGTCAACCTAGTCAGGGTGAATAAGAAATGGAAGATGACCTTAGCTAGTTGAGCAACTCAGAAAACTCTCCCAAGGTTTCTGGATTGAAAACTTGGACATGATACTTAAAATAAAAGGAAATAAAAAGGAGACATTTTATGGTTTTAATAAACACGTGTCTGTCAATCCAAGGAGCTTCTACTTAGATAGGACATGAACAGAAATTAAATAGATTCAAGACTACCTTTTAGATCCTTCCAGAACATAGGAAAATACATATTCATGAAATAAACCAATGCTGAGGGACGTGGGATGGATGAGGAGGACTTCTGCAAAGAGATTTTTTGTCCCAATATTTCAGAGAATAAAGGGCAGTTACAGGTGTAGAGAAGAGAAAAGGAAATGCTAACATATCAGTAAAATAAAACAAATACTTGTCTGGATCTTGTGGATTCAGGTAATATGTGTGCATATCTGGCCTTACCAGGTGCTTGCTGGTCACTTTCCAAAAAAACTTATGTGGAGCTTATGTAATTTGAGAGTTTCTGTTTCCTTCCCTACTTTTTTGTTTGTTTGTTTGTTTGTTTGTTTGTTTTTGGTTGTTAAGCCACCCTATACATATTCTCTTGGGGTGTTCACTATTAACAGCTCAATGACACAGTTTATTTGCTTGAGAAAACAGAATAATGTGACTTTTGAGATAAATATGAGGCCACCCCTTGTAACTGGGTCATTGGAGTTTCACAGAAGTTTAACATCATCTTTTGTCCAAGGCTGCAGACCTACATTTTTACTTATTAACTATCTTTTCAGATTTGTTTCCATGTTATTTGTGTTCCTCCTTTAAACAGACTGGGAGACCATGTGGCGATTCAGCCTTACTGAGACTATCTTAAATTACACTAAAACTAAGGATTGCAAGTCATCTTCTAGATGGGTCTTCCTTAGTTTTCATTTGTAACTAATAAACCAAATGAAGCCATTTCAGTGCTGAGAAGCTTGTTTTCACCTGACAAGCTATCATTTGTCATTTATAATGGGCAGGGCCTAAGAAGCATTTGGCTTATTTTCCTTTTTCTACCTTTACTTTAAGTATAGATCTAGATAGTTGATGAGCAGTAATTTCAGAGTCTTAGTGTTAGCCATCTTCTCCACAAAAACAAGGAAAGAAATGTTTGATAATATTAAATGGCGTGAGCTGAGAGTGTTCAGATTTTTTTTTAAATGTTACTTTTATTTTTTAACTCAATTGTGAATATGTTGTAGAGAGAAGAAAACTAAAAACTATAAAGAAATAACCTTCTAGTTCTAGCAGGTTCAGTTTTCAAATAAATAATTTTTTTCTAAAATCAAGCTGGGTTGATCGAAAGAGGATGTTGATATCTCTCTTACCAGGAAACAATGACTCACTCACTTATGTACCTTCAGTCATGGTATATGGAAGAGTTTATTTACAAAAAGACTGATAAAGAGAGTGTGGTGGAGTCTATGGCCATGCCACCCTGAACAAGCCCGATCCCATCTGATGTTGGAAGCTAAGCAGGGTGGGGCCTGGTTAGTACTTGGATAGGAAACCACCAGGAAGACCAGGTGCTGTAGGCATAAAAAAATTAAAAAATAATAATAATAAGGATTTGTAAACTGACAAAGTCCTTGCAATCTGTGAGGTCAACCAAGGGTAGCCTCACCTAAAAAAATAAATAAATAAAGAGACAGTGTGGTAGAGGGTACAGGAGCTGTAAGAGAAAGTACAGGAACCTGAGGCTAGCAACTTGTGATCTTTTATATCCCTAAACCAAAAGGAGAAAAGGTTTCTTGACCAGAATAAAAAGTCTATAATGAAGATTTTCTTAAGATGATCAGAGACCTTTTGTGGAGGGACTCAAGATAACCTTGCTGAAGGATCTGGAGGAATATACACACCCTGACTCCTTCTCCTCCTGCCAAGGCTCCCTGATGCCAGGCAGGAAAGGAGCCCATTGACGTAGCCCCTAGGATCAGCCTTCCAGGACCAAGAGGAGCAAGGTGGAAAAGATTAGAACAGACCTGGAGAGGCACACAAGTCATCTACAGCACAGATGGGTCCTAGATGACATCCTTTTGATTGCCTGTTGAGCATGTGCCTCAGGGGATAGAATGTTCTGGAATCCTTTTGTAAAAAGGAGTCTCGCAGCTTAAGAACTCTGCTGAGGTCCACAAAAGGTTCACCATGGGTGGGAGAGGGTGTGGCCAATCAGTGATTAAACTCTGAGTGGAAAGAGTTTGGTTCAATTTTATTCCTAGCAGGCAGTGGAGAGTGTTTTGCCAATGTAGTATTAATTTGCTCTAGACATGGTATTCTGACATTTGCTGAACAGCTAAATAAATAGATCCAACTTCTACACAACGGATTACAGCAAGGTCAGACAGTGCTATCAGTAATTTTAGAATATTGTCTACAGCTGAGGATGTTTTTTTTTTGGTGACAGTGACTGATGCTGCTAGTAGTTGTCAAATAAATTCTATAGATTACTCTCCTCCTGATATTAAATATTACCAGGGACCAATCCTGCCCAAGCATTTTAGAGGAGCTAATTGAAATGGGATATTGATTTTTATAATTACAAATGTTTTAATGAGTAACATTTTTGGGAGATTCTTAACAGTTTTTTGTTTTGCTTAATATGATTGAATTTAAAGTTTTGATGCTAAAGAATGTTATCTTCAATGACAGTTTTGGAATTTAAGATTCTGGGTATGAGGACTGAGGTTAGAGGTCATTTTACTGTAATGAACAAAGGATGAAAGTTTGTTCTTACAAAGAAATTTGGCAGTAAACTGATTTTCACAAATATACCAGTGAGATCTGTTATGAGAAGACACATATGTATGTGTTTTTTAATTATTTTACTTACAACAATTTTAATATACATTTTAGTCATAATAAATAGCTTACAACTTATTGAGATCTTAGCTGGAAGTTTATGTTTTTATTCTGCTCAGTCAGCTATCTATCCATTAGGAGTTTTGATATGAATCTTTATCAACTCTTTGTTTTTACAGAAAACTAAATGATCAAATAGGTTTATTGGAACAGATGTATGAAGCATCACAGAATCATTATATGCCACCTTCATCTTAAATTACACTTGTTATTTACAGAAACAGTGGGTTTTGCTATTAACTAAATTTATCTTCATTTCTCTGTGGTGTGAAGTGTGAATCTGTGTGGTCCTAAGTTTTGGCTCTGTCTGCTTAGCTAATTTTTTTTAATTGGTGTCAGTCATAAATAAATGCTGTTCCTTTCCTGTAGGAGCAGTTACCCTGTGGGGACCATAATGTTGCAACGATAAATAGATAGACATCCCGTTTATAGATTAATAAATGAGTCCTACACCAAGTTGCCAATTTTATGGGAGTTCTCTATATTAACTCTCCAACTAATGATGATAGGATATAGATATTCACATTCATCAAGATGGCACAAGTCTGAGGTGATTGGACAAAATACTGCTTAGAAAGAGTGTGTCAATAAATATTTTTAATCTGCACCAATGTATCTCCCATTACAAATAAAATGTAGATGTTGCATTATGAACAATGAGTATCTTGCCTTGAAAGCAGTTATATGTTAAGCTAGGAAGGCAGTTTTGTTACCCAAATATTTCTCAACAGTCAATTCTAGTAGCTCATTTCATAAGTGAGAATTGTATGCTTTTTTTGTTGTTGTTGAAGTCTTTTGATGCTTCCTGGTGAAAGGGTAAGACCAAAATCTCCCCACCCCGTTTTTTAAAAAACATTCTTTTAGCTTCAGATGGCTCTTTGGCCAAATAACACATTATAGTAGTTTTTGCAAAAACTATTTAAAACACATAGTACCCAAAAAGTACCTTGTATTTTCCATTTTAAATGTCCAACTGTTTTTCATAATTCTGGCAATGGTTCTGATTCTCATTTCAGAAAGATATAGGAAATGTCTCTGTAAAAGATAAAAAACAATTCTGTGCTATTCCCTCAAGTCTCTGTGTTCTCAGTCTTTTTAATTCCTTGTCTCCCGTGCCTGCTTATAATGCCAACCAATATTTCCATCTTCAGAGTTTCCCTCCTCTCAAAAATCTTGTTAATAGCTGACTTAAGCACTGTCACTGTTTGCTGGCAACTGGGGAAACATTTGTATCCACACTTGGACTAGATGAGGCATTCATGGTTGTTGTTCTTGATTATGAAAGCCTTCCAGTTTTGCAGATATTTATAAACATGGTCTAAATAGTAAAACAATTGACATCTTTGTGGAGAAGGACCTTAGATCCCCGTGCCACCTAACTACCCAATATACCAGCTTTTGAACACCTTTTTTACCAGCTCTCTAGGGACCAAACTTCTAGCACTTTGACTCTTTTGCACAAAATGACTAAAATAGGGTGTTATAAGTTGGAACACAGATCATAAGCTATTTGACCAGATGATTTTTTCATGAAGGATTACATAGGCCTAATGTTTCATAAAACACTTTAGAAAGCTTTGACTTAAGGAAACAGACACTCGTCTTGGGAGGAAGTACAGCTTTATAATTTATATGATTCAGTATTCATAGTATTTTGTAACCAGTGGGGGGTGGAGGATAGTATTCCTAATGAAAGGTGCCTTGGTCTAATCTAATGCTGACAGTCAATATTCAGGGTTTTTTTGGTTTTCATTTGTTTATACATGCATAATGAATGAGATTGTAGTAATTATGCCCAATGTAAATTGGGTTTCCTTAGGGTCTGAAAAAACCGTTAAAGGAGGGGCACCGTTGATAGACTAAATCTTTCAGTTCTGATTATCAAAATATGTGTTATGTAACTTCAAAATTAGGGAGACAAATATAGAATACACTTGATTTGACTCTTTCCTCCACTGCCATGGCAGGCATTGTTAACAAGTTGTAGATCTCCCACTGAATCAAGATATGAATCATTGTTCTTTTCAACACAGCACTCCAAACAGCCACTCACACAATTACTATACCTCCCAGTGGCCCCTCCATCACCTGATATTTAAAATTTGTATTAACGATGATATCTCATGTCATAATTCTCCATGAGAATTTTACTTATCTTAATTAGAAATAATAACAGTGGCAAAGCGATAAACTTCAGAGTATCAGAAAGGAGAAAGGGGGCTTATCAGTCATCAGAGAGGATTTCTTGTAGGGACATCTATCCCAATTCAGGATGGATCTAGGTTTTGAAGACTAGGACCCACTCTTATACCATCATTACCACTCCATAGTCCCATCTAAGTAGGGATTACAAACCACAAGCTCCGGACAAATCTTTTATCAGTAAATAAGAAACATATTGGGTTGTGAAGAACCAAAACTCACCTGTCCACAAAACTATAAAAGATATCTTCTTTTATATCTTTTGAGATTTGAAAGCAAAATATACTTGGGTATCAGAATATAGAACTCAGAGGAGTATTTTTTTGAAGCTTGGAAATAGAATTAAAATAGAGCTGGAGTTCTTGACTAATGGAAGTCACTGGTTCTAGAGAGACAACAAGAGGGCATAGAATGTGAACTTTGAAGTAGGACTGACTTAGTTCAAATCCTGGCTCCATTGCTTAGTCACTCTGTGCCTTTGAACAAGTTGTTTAATCTCTGAGTCTCAGTTTACTTTCCAGGGAAGGTTGTAGTACATAATTCCTAGCACCTAGGAAAAGTAACAATAAATATTAGTCCTTCAAACCATTTTACTTATTCTAGTGAGGAGAAGATAGTTGTGCCACCTAACTGCCCAATACATCAGCTCCTTAACAGCAGTATATAAATAGGGTGAAGAATTTAAGAAGAGAATAGACAAATCAAGAACAAATTAGACACATTTCAAGCTTAATGAAAATTTAGATCTCCATCCAAATATTGTTCATCCATCAGATGTCATTTTCATGCTATCAGTTTTGCAAAGTTGAAATAAAATGATAGAGTTTATCTTGATTGAGTAATTAAAAATGCCAAAATGTTGTTTGGTATTAAAGGTGATGTTTAAGATATTTCCTTTTGATTCTGAGATTTTCAAGCTTGATTTTGAACTCACTAAAAGTGTTTTTATTTTTCCTTAGAAGAAATTAAAAGAGCAAAGTGGAAGAGTGTTTTTCAAGAAGAATCATTTTTCTCATATTACTTGTAGCTATTCGGGGAATACATCATTTGCTTTAACCCAAGGATTCTAGCGCTTGAATTTGTACAAAAGAAAATAATTTCAAACTTCAAGCACAAACCAAAGGTAGAAAAGCAAGCTAGAATAGTTCTCCCAGATTTCAGCAGAAGGCGAATCAGGTCCCAAATGAACTGATCTGTCTGCTTATTTGTGAGATTACAACAAAGCTCAAGATTAAATTCTTCACCTGAATCACTTCCTTATTGACTGAATCCATTTGGACTCACCTCTAGTTTAGCAGAGTATTTTTATTAAAGCCAGGCATGCAAACATCAATTATCCAAGCTTCATCCAATTTTCTTCACCATTTATTTTCTTTCATTGGCTGCCAATGGATTAGAAAACATGATTAGAATTCATCAGGAAAATAAAAACAACAACAACAAAAGAGAGACACAGTTCCACAAAAACAGATACTTAAACAAAAACAACAACATTCAGAATTAAAATAACTAGTGATTTTTTTAAAATGTCTTTATCTTGCCTAATATAAACATGCTTGCTTGATTTTTATCAGCGATGCCTACTACATTGGGACTAAATTAGCATGCTGAGTTGGAATAAGCAGAGGCAAACCCGATAGTTGCATTTACTGTGCTTAATGTATATGTCATAGCATGTTTTAAATGCAGAACAGTACTTAACCAGTAGCAATAACCACTGCAAAATGGCTGGCTTATTGCTGAAGTCTTTCTGTTTGTTCCCTTCCAGCCAGTGTTGGGGAGAGAAAGAGAATAAAGTGAAGACATTCAAGTCATTTTGTAAGCTCGTTAAAGGTACAGGTTTTGTTTCAAAGGAGTGATATTAAGGTTGACATGGACATATTTATTTAATCAGCCACCACTATAGCCTGGGCACCTTAGTGTTGTCAGTGATGGCAAAGTGGTTCAACAAAGGAAAAGAACTTAAAATCTGAAAAGTGCTATTAAATACCTAATGATGCAATATAGGAGGTATGGTGATCGCAGTGAAGTTGAGGGTAAGCATAAACCAAATCTTGTCTGTGCGAGGGGTTGGCAAATTATCACTTGTTTTTATAAATAAAGTTTTATTGGAACACAGCCATGCTTATTCATTTACATATTGTCTATGACTGCTTTCACACTGCAACAGCAGAGTTGAGTAGTTGTGACAGAGACTGACTCATAAAGCCTAAAATATTTACTGACTATCCCTTAACAAAGAGAGTCTGTCAACCCCTGGTGTATGTCAGCAACATCCCTAAGATTGCCCAGCTGTAAGCCCTAAAAGTTTTTGAGCCTCAATCTATACCTAAAATAGAGGTCATAAAACCTATCTTACAAATTTAATGTAAGTACATTGAATAAATATCCTTCCCTTCCTGGCCTTTTTGAAGTCTTCATAGGTGTCTTGAAACCAAAGAGCTCTCAAACTTCTCATGGCTTGTTGAGAATTAACTTGCATAAGACTCTGTGTGATTTAGCCCTTGCTGGTGTGGTCTGTCTCATTTCCTACCACTTGACTTCTCAAGATCCAGGCACGAAATATTTTTCGTTCTATTCAGTTTCTCAAATGCACCAAGTTTTTTTCTGTCCCTCAACCTTTGCCCATGGTATTCCCTTGTCTTGAGATACTTACTCTGTTCTTCTGTGATTCTATGTGGCCCCTTCCTGACTGTCCTTTAGGTCCTAACTTCAATGTCACTGCCTATGAAAGGCCCTCCCTGACCACCCAGTATTACATGAGTCTTGTCCTGTGATCTCAGAATACCCAGTGTTTCTCTTCCTTTCGTAACTATTATCACAGGTTGTAATTTTAGATGTTGATAAAGAACATTTTTGCCTATTTCTTAAAAATCTTTCTTGCCAGGTTAGCTACTGACCACATCTCAATGTGCTGAGCACAGATTTGGCCCTCAGGAATATGTCTTGAATAAATTACTCACTTCTTATAAACCAATCTGGTAATATTTGTATTTCCACATAATGTTGAAGAAAAAGAATTGAATTTTTTATTCTGACAGCATACTGGCTTTATCATTTGATGTAAGTTGTTTTTTAACCTCTCTGGGCTTCAGTTTCTCATCTGTGAGATGGGATAGGTAATATCTACCTCACATATTTGTGGCAGATCAGCTGCGGTAATAAATGAGAAAATACTAAGCACAATACATATTGTAGGTCTGCAAGAGGTCTGAAAGACATTGACAGTAGTTAAAGTGAATCTCCAGATCTTCATTCAGTTTCCTTATCTGTAAAACGGGGGTAATACTACTTATGTGTTAAACGTGTCAGTACAAGTTAAATAATTAGAATACTGCCTGCCACTTGTTAAATGCCTAGTAAACATTAGCTAATATTGTATCTGTGATTATTACTAATATCTAGATTCTTGAAGATTATGGACACTCTTCCCGGAAAAGTACACATTCAAACAAAATTTTATAAATCGTTGCAAAGAATTCACAGTTTCCCTGCAACTCATACCCCTATCCTATATGCATTTGCTGTGTGTTAACCTTTCCCTTGTCTGCTTTTAAATTATTGGCCAAATCTTATAGGAGCAGTTTAGTCATGAGACTTATCTAAAATTATCCAAAAATATTGTCTTGTGTGTGAATTTATCTGACTGTGATTCCTTAATGTTCATCAGATACTCAAAAGTATTATATTCCCAAAGATAGGTTTAGTTGTGATTTTATTGGTTTATTTGTTTATTCAGGGTTGAGAGGAGCTTGATAAATACCAAAGGCTGTTGTTTTCTTCTTTTGAAGCTCATTCTTTAATTGAGGACTAAAATCTGCAGCCAGAGTATATTTTGCAAAGCCAAACACACAGACATTTGAAAAACCTGCATTTTGACTGCCCAGCCACTTGCACAACTTTTAGCAGCTGCCACAGACCTGGCTTTGGGAATAGCCGTTTAGGGTCTATGGATGTGCTCAGTGTATCTGGCTCCATAACTGCCTCACTAGATGATCTTTACTTTTGCGAAATAGTAAATAGCAACCCTTGTAATTCTCATCTGAGAATATGGAAAAGCCTCAGTTCTTGAAAGCCCTTTGAAATCTTCTGGGAGAGTCTCTGGATACTTAGATAGACCTAGCACTGATTTTTTTTTTTTTTTTTTTTAATTCTCTCTGCCAGGAAAAAAAAAAAGAAAGACTATTAAAAGTTACTATTGGTATTGTCATGGAACAGCAATTAGTAGTTATAATAATGAATGAACATGTGAGGTACACATTTAAAATTTGACAAGCTTTATAAATGTTAAATAATAATGATGTCACAGTGCTTTCATTTCCAAACTGTCTTAATTTCATTCTCAGTTTGAGATGGCAGATTACAGGCGTTAATTATAAAAATTGGCCCTGAGTGAAACCTTAAATCAGATTTCCATTAAAGTGCATGACTGCAGCAAATTACTTTATAGTGGGAGAAAATGGCATCATCGCTGGCAGAGTGGGGTTTCCCACCACCCCTCGTTGTGATTTTCCTCTTAGTGCTCTGTGGTACATCAAGTTTCCTGAACTTCCTGTTTCCCCGAGCTAAGCATCCTGTGTACCTCTGTGTCCTGTTGCTCTTCTTATAAAAATCCTACCTCCTACGTTAGTATTATTCAGACTTTCTCTTTTTCTCTCTCTTTCTTACTGCTTCTCTCTCCTTCATTTCTCTGCCCTCTACCTCACTCCCCTCTGCATCTCTCTCCCTCCTCTTTTCCTCTTTCCCTCCCGCTTGCTTGCTCATTCTTTCATGCTCCCTATCTCACTGCTTTTCTTTCTTGCTCTCTCCATCGCAGTACTCTCACAAGATTTCTCTGTATATCTCATGTTCACTCATGTACTCACTTTCCTCCCCATCTCTCTCTCTCTCTCCTATCACTTTACCCGTGTCCTCCCAGGGAGCCTACTTTCAAGACCTGCCTTCACCCAGCTCTGGAAAAAGAAGGAATAAGCAAAAAGAACCAAGTCCCCATCACTGGCCTCTGGCACTCGCTGCTCTTTCTGCCTCACCTGCAGCATCTCGAATTATTCCCCTATTCAGCCTGTAGGTCCTGAGTGAACTAAATTGGGTGACACCTCTGCCTTCACCCTGGCCTCTCCTTTCTACCTAAGTTCCTGCTCTTTCCTTCTCTTTGTCTCCTGGAACAATACCTCTTCTAAAAGCCCTCTCTTGTTACAGCAGTCTGTATCACCGGCCGTGCCCTGGTCTTAGCTCTGTGAGTCTATAAACCCAGAATTGTAACTGCCAGCTTCCTGGTCTCAAATGAGTGTTTGAATTACTGGAAGACAGTGATGATATCTTATTCATCTTCTTACCCCAAGTATTTAACTAAACTCTGTGCTTGGTACCAGTGTGATGGTCATTAAGTGTCTCTTGAAATTAATTCACTCTTGAAACTATTATTAGATGATTATGCTTGTGTCATGGGTTGTGCTAGTTGCTGATGGGGAAACTACGTAGTCCTGTTGCAATGGAGCACAAAGGTGACCCACACAGGAGCATTGATCTTGGAGCTGGGTTCACGGTGAGAGGTGAATAAACTACAGTGGACAACAGTCTGTTTCTCAGCAAGTCTAACAAAGCCAGTTCTTCCTCCTTTGGTGGAAAAGTGGGCTTTTCCTTGGGTTCAGCAGCAGTGAAGTGGTTGGCTTACCTTATAGGTACAAGTTGTCATATGAAGAGTATCTATTTTTAGATACCCGGGGCAACACCAGGTCCACAGCTCATATTCGGCACTCCTTCGAGGACGTACACACACTGAATAGATTGAATCATAGAGCCAAGGGCATCTTGTCTCTTTGCCTCCCACTCCTGCCTATATAGATGAATTCACACGAGTTTGTTGTGTATGATACAACTACTATAGAGAGTGATCATACTGTTTTAGATGGGTTGAACAGAGTAATTCACTCTACGTTGATGAGACAGACAACTTGACTGACAAGTTGTTGACATCTGAACTCAACCTTAAATACCATGCAGGTTGGAACATAGCAGAGGTGTATGTGTGCTTTACTGGGAAGCCTAGTTCTTCTACAGAAACTTGAGTGAGCCTTGGCCATTACTGGTTCCTGAGTTTCTCTCTTGGACCCCATGGAGTCAGTATTTCTCTTGAGTGTTTTTTCTTTCATTGTTCTGGCAAGTTCCCCTCTATCCCACAGCTATTTGGAAACGACTGCTGTACCAAGCCTCAGTGCTAACAGCATTTAAAAGCTGTTATTAGAAAGCAAGCTTCTGCTTACCAGTCAGCCTGCTGTGAGTGGTAATGGGAGATTTCTTTTTTGGGAGTAACCCCAATCTCTAATTGGTTTGAAAAATATTGCTCATTTATTTTATTCTTAAGATGTTACCTTTTTAGTGAACTTCAATAAGTTTGTGTTTCTATTAAATTCAAATTCAACATAGCTCTATTCTACTAAAAGGTTTTTTAAAAAAATTTTTACTGCTATCTAGGTAACCTGCCCACTTTCATTGTTGCTTGTTGAAATAAATGCATGTATAGTGCAGCCACTATGGAAAACAATATGGAGATTCTTTGAAAAATTAAAAATAGAGCTGCCATAATACCCAACAATTCTACTTCTGGGTATTTATTCAAAGAAAACAAAGCACTGATTTGAAAAGGTATATGCACCCCTGTGTTCAATACAGCATTATTTACAATAGCCAAGATATGGAAGCAACCTAGATGTCTATCAATAGATCAATGGGTAAAGAGGATGTGGAGTGTGTGTGTGTGTGTGTGTGTGTGTGTGTGTGTGTGTGTGTGTGTAATGAGAAATTATTCACCATTAAAAAGGACGAAATCTTGCTATTTGCAACAACACAAGTGGACTTGGTATTATGCTAAGTGAAATAAGTCAGAGAGAGAAAGACAAATACTGTATGATTTCACTTACATGTGGAATCTTAAAAAAAAAAAAATCAGAAACAGACTCATAGATACAGAGAACAAGCTGATGGTTGCCAAATGGGAGCGGGGTGGGAGGATAGGGAAGAAAGAAGGAAAGAAAAATAAAGAAAAGGGGGGTGAGAGGATGGAGGAAGAGATGCACATATAAATACACAGGCATACATTAAGCATTAAGCATTTCACATGTATTGTATCATTTAGTCCTTTCAACAACCTTATGGACTAGGTATTACTATTTCTATTTTGTAGATGAGGAAACCGTGTTCAAGACAAGGCGTGTACCTTGTCCAAGGTCCCAGCTCTAGCACCTGGCATGAATGAAGAATCAGTAGGTTTTCTGGAGAGCTGACTTTGAGTCTCATCACTGCTACATGTTAGCTTTATGACCTTGGGACACATCGTGTGCATTCTCTGAATGGCTTTATCAGCAATGAAGTACAAACCTTCCTTGTATTTTCTGAATAGCATTCTGGCAAAGATCAAAATTAAAAATGAGAATTCATATAATAGCACTTTCTAAAACAGTTAAGTGCTGAACAAATATAAGGTATTCTTTTCTCATATGCTTTGTGTAGTTAATTTAGCATATTGAAATAATGGGATTTTAAAATGGCATGCAACACACACATATATGCTTTGCAATTAGTGTAGCATAATTTAATTGTGATTCCATTGTTGGAATTTTGATGCCTCAAGCTTGATGAATAGCCATTTTCCGTGGGTGTTATCAATTAATCTAGGTAATGAATTCTCTTCATTATCTTGTTCTTCATGTTAATTATACAGGATTCTCTTATACCTATTTATCAAGTCAGGACAAGTACAGTTTTTTTTTGGCCTACACGCCTTTGAATATAAATACGCAGAAATAGGTTAACATGACATGTTTAAATTTACATTTCAGTGTAAATTTAAGTCAGTGATTTGACTTTCCTTATATCCTTACTTGTATGAGTTTGTATCTTTCTTTGGGGGTTCTTTTTTTTTTTTTTAAATCAAAATGATTGCTATCTAAGATAATGAAGCTATCTCTGACTTTTGAGAATATATCTCTAGCATATCAAAGCATGGAAAAGTTTCTATCTTTGCCTGTTAATACAAACAACAAATAATTAATAAGTTTCTAGTTTTGAAATATTCCCATAAGGCACCATAACAGATAAATTTAAGTATAAACCATGGGGAGAAAAAATACTAGTGAATAAAATTTTAAATGACACTATTCATCAAGGAACAACATCAGAAAACTATTTTAAAAAGCAGAAGATAGTATGTAATAAATGAATGGTGATTTAATTCATTTTGAGGTCAAAGAAGTGATTGACGAGATAATATGGATTAATATGATAATGTTACATATAGGTATTAATTCAGTACTAAATTTTAACTTTCCTAATATTTTCTAGGCCTTTTGTTTTATATTTTATGTTCTATGTTGGGAAAAAAAAAGTATGTTTTTATTTGTCTCTATTGTTTAGCCAGCTATTTTCGAGAATGTTGGCTATCAGCATTTTGATAGGCACCTTCTTATTTTTGATTTCAGGTTGAAGCCATCCTTGTCAATATTTTTGGTGGCATTGTCAACTGTGCCATCATTGCCAATGGGATCACCAAAGCGTGCCGAGAGCTGGAACTTAAGGTGCCCTTGGTGATTCGACTTGAAGGTGAGTGACGGTCAGTTTCCACAGTTCTAGTCTCATTCTCCAAGGTCAGGTGACCAGAGTGTTATGCATTCATAGACTTCCTGAGAAATCAAAGGAAACACTGGATTAAATAAAATGAAATAATTGCAGTACAGCAGTACGTCTGTGAGCATCTAACAGGCTAATATAGATTACAGCTCTCCAAGAATGGCATATATTATGATTCTCCACATTTTCAATACTTATTCCAGTGTGGAGCCCTTTTATTATGAATCATTTTATGAGATTAGTGTTTTGAATGAAACACTCTGAGAAATGCTGCTCCAAGAATTATTCATCATGGGAAGGCAATGGTTCTCAAAACCTTTTGGTCTCAGCTCTTCCTTACTTGTTAAAATTGTGGAGCACAAGGAGCTCTGCTTTATTTAGGTCATATCTGTCAATATTTATTGATTAATTTAATAATTTAATTATTTTGGCAAGAGAAGTAAATACTGGAACTGTAAAAATATTTTTAAATAAGATTTTAATTTAATTTTATTTTTATATTATACATTTATACATAAATATATGTACTGTATATTTTATGAACCATAACATAAGTACTTTCTTAAAATTTTAATAAAAATAGCAGCATTATTTTACAGTTTCAAAATTTCTTTAATATGTAGCTTAATATTTGCTTCTTCATTTTATCTTTTGCAATATGTAGTTTTGGTTAAAGTATATGAAGAAAATATGGCCTCATATAGAGCTATATATTTGTAAAAGGGAGAAGTTTTTAAGAATCATTCCATATAATTTTGAATATTCTTCTCTTTGGCACTGCATTAAAATCTACAAGTAATAGTTTCTTTACTAAATATTAGTTTTATGTGTAATCTGAAACTACTTCAATGAACTTTTGATACACTTTTATGCTAAAATACATCAGTCTGTCTTGCACATTAAATGGATTTTATGCATGCATGATTTGTAATATTATCCATTGCTCATGAGGAAAATTTTACATAATGTAGATCTTCCAAACGTTGACACATTTCAACATACAAAGTCAGAAAATTCGCATTTGTTAATATCACACCATTCTCCTCAGAGAAGCTTCCAAGTACTGGGAAGCTATCAAGGTGGTAGATGAAAATTTTCCAGAATTCTAATTTTCACTTAAAAGTACAAATTTTATCATCAGCCACAAAACGGTCAGTTGTTTCCCTTGAAATGACAGACTCACTTTACTTATTTTTGAGAAAGTGTCTACCAAATCACTAAGTCTGAACAACCATCGTGTGTCCTTCATTATTCCAAGAAAAAATAGTGTTTAATGGAAAAGTGGGTCCTTTAGCTTGCTAGTCAAACAATTGCACAAAAACTTTTCCTACGAACAACCACCATTGTTCAGTATGCAGTTTTATGTATACTTCCCATTTGGTCACACAGGGTATTAGAAAGACCTGCACTTAATGTTTGAGATTTAATAAAATTAATATTGTTTTTACTGTTCATTAAGGACATTCTTACTTAAAAGTGGCAACATTTTATTGCAAGTATGTGGTGGTGAAAAATATAATGACTACTAGTACTGTTTGGTGCCACTGCTTTGATTCGATAGTAACATGCCAATAGCTTCATCCACCATTACTTTTGCTTCATCAGTGCAAATGCCAACAGAGTATTATTATTATTATTATTTTATTATTACCAATAGTTTGTTTGTTTTTTATGTCAGGGACCTCCCCCAGGGTTCTATGGACCGTACTTTGAAAACTACTGTAGCAGAGAAGCAGAAAAAGACATTTTAATGTGAAGAGCTATGCAACAGCTGTGTCACCATTATCAAAAAAAAACTCAGATTACAATGATCAAGCACCCCCCTTGAGTAGATTTCTATAGTATCATTCTTGGGATAGCTCGATTCCCCCAGGTTTCCTGCTGGTGCTGTAAATCTCTAAAGACATTCTTTTCAAGGTGAAGTCCAGGGATATTTTGACCCTGCTATGTATTCCTGTCTTTTGTGATCAAGACTCCAGAACAACTGCAGCCTGTTTTTCTCCACTTCTTCCTTTGTGTCTCTTTCTTCTCTCACTCTCTGCCACTCTCTTTTCTCTCTGAGCCTCTCTGCCTCACAAACTTATATCAGGACAATATGCACTTGATAGAAATAATGATCGCAAAAGAAAAATGAAAAAAGCAAAAGCTCCAGTTGGCAAAGTTTATAGGGACGTTAAAACATCTGAGTGAATTAAATCTTAAAAATATAAATATAAATCAGCAGTCTATCTGAGCTACTAGGAAGAAGCTTTGAAATCTCTAAATTTATTAAACAATCAGCTTTGCATCTTTTAAGTTAATGCACTCCCCAGGTATATGCCTGTGGGTTTTTAATTAGCTAATTAATATAATAAATACTGCGTGCAGGTTATTGAGCTTTAGGCATTAAGGAGGATGTATAGAAATATAAGAAATGATCTTAGTTACTGGATAACTAGGGAAATAAAACAAAAAGAAAGAAAATTTAACAATACAAGATAATATATATAAAATGTTAGCAAGTGTTTGCTGTACTAGAATGTGCTTCTGTCTTTGTAGCAATGGTCATCAAGACTTCTCAGAAAGCCACCAGTGTGGCTTGTGGAATCTTCAGAAATATTGATACCAAACAGTGTCCTCTGTATCATGGGGAGTTGAAGGTGAAAACTCAAGATGAGATCAAAGAGGATACTGTCCCACAAATTTATATAGGCTAAAAATATGCACAGACACCTTCTTTGGCACCACCCTCCTTTCACATAATGGTCTCTGTCCTATAGTAAGCACCTAGGACTTTCATCAAGAGAGGAAAAGCAGAAGAGCTTTTGGCATTTCTGGAGTCCTAGCTGGTATTCTTTTCTTCCTGTTGTGGGATAAATGTCCTTAGGTAAATACAGGCTTTCACACTCAGCATGGCCCCACACCAAGAACACTCACTAATATAGATATTTGATTTCTGAGAAACCAGCAAGGTTAAGACCTATCCCAAAATTGTATTGGTCCTTCATGATAAATAAGGAAAAGAGGAAAAATTCTGCTTCAGCTCTACTCTTGGCACTAATCATAGATAACAAAATGCAGAAAACGGGAGATGGTATGATTTATAAAGGCCCTATAAAAGGAACCAAATAAAAACCAAGCCTGTGCTCTTTATACTAAGTGAATGCAGACTCCTATAAAGTTTGTATCCCTCAAGCTGAGTGTCTGCTGTAGCCCAGCCCACTTTCATTGGTGCACCCCGTTCTTAAACTTACTCAGTATTGACTACTATAATTATATTATATTTACATATGTGAGTTAGCAAAGATTTATTGTAAAAGGAAAATGTTGAAGTTAAACGTGGAAATAAGTAATATTTGAATCATGGAATTGAGTAAAGATCAAAAGCAAGTCATCAGATCTGTTTCATACTTGGGAGTTTATATTGGGACCCTAACAGTGATAGACTGAAAATCAGTAGATCAGAAGGCTGACCTGAGAGAGTAATGATTGCAGCAACATGTTATGGCTAAAAGAATGGACTGGGAAAATCAAGTTATGAGCCAGAGTCCATGACATTAGAATCTAAAACCCAGGCAGGATTATCATATAGAAGTAAAAGTGGAATAGAAGCAAGAGCAAAGAGAAAAGTAGGTGAAAGAAAAAGCAGGGAGCTAGGGTTTTAAATCTGCTGACCAAGAGAATAATGGTATAGCCAGTGGATATGGGAAAGTCAGAAGTGGGAAATATACAGAGAAGAGAAGAGTATTACAGTTGGATTTAGCCATCCTTAGTTTGAGATGAAGCTGATGGAATGCCTGTAGAGGTAGAGATGTAGGAATACAGGGAATGATCCATGGAGAGGTGTGATAGACAAATGGATGTTACTCCCATTTTGAAGGCCCCCAGTAAACCACGCTGAGGACTTGCTGAATTGGAAATTGTTCCTCTGCAGTACAGCTCAGTTAAAGTGAGAAACCAACCAAAACCAAAAATCTCCTGTCACAGGAAGTCTGGGTTCTCAGTGCTCCCGATGAGAAAAAGTTGCTAACTACAGGGACTTTTGAGGAGTTTCTCAATCTAACTTTTCCATTTGCTTTCCTCTGGGTTGGAACATAAATTCTTCTCCTCTCACAAATCTTTCCGCATTCAGTTGTGTTTTACCCAGCCTTAGAGTATGATTTAGTTCCTTCTGTTTTTCTAAACAGAGCAACTCTTCATTGCCTTTGGTCACAGAGAAAGACAAAAAGCAGGAACGTTTTGGACAATTCTCGTGGTAGTTTCTATATAACTTACATAGCACTATACTTTCTGTCATAAGTGGTGAATTTCTTAGTGATCTTTATTTTAATATTAAAATTGGTTCACATTTCCAGAATACACACTAATGTCTAGCTAGTGAAAGTGAAATGAGGAAGGAGTGTCTGTGATCACCCCAACATTATGATAAAGCTGAGTGATACATAAAAACTAAGTATGGTAGATAAATTTTACTGGAGTCTGAATTATAATAATAATTGTCATTGCTAACTTTCCTTAATTGCTTTCTAAGTTTCAAATACTCTGATACATGGCCGTGTAGTCTGAACAAATGTGAGATTTTTGATGACCAAGATAACAGATATTTCAAAAGCCCGATAATATGTTTTATTAGTAGCATCTATTTCTTATACATAAAGAAGGTGGCCTCTCTTGGTAGTTTTTCAGCCATTTGGAAATCCTGGCATCCTTGCCATGAGTCTCACCAATCTGTGGCCCACATTTTGAAGACTATTGCTACACACAGTGTATTAGGAATGTCCTTATGAGGATAGTTTTAATCAGTCAAATCGGACTTGATTTAGTGGGATTTTGTGGACAAATCTTTGTTCTTAGCTGTATAATAATTACAAGCTGTTTTACCAGTGGATAAGAAAGGATTACTCTCCTCTTTGAAAATGGTAACTTTATAATTACATGTATTTACCTGCCTTATCAGAATAGAACTCACCAGCTGAGACAGGATTACTTTTATTTAAAAGACTCCTGGGTAAATTGAGCAACCACATTTTGGTGGGGAGTTTAGATTTTGTAGACAGTTGTTACTCTTAGGAATAAAGAACAAATAATCTGCAATAAGTTTTCTTTTCTTTTTGAAATGTATACATACTGAGCACAAAAATTCAATGGTTAATTCAGCCCAACCTATGATACTGTTGAGCAATATATGGTCATTTGTTGATAGCTTTGTGTATTCAACATGCAAATGTGTTTTAGCCAAAGCTTTGGATTTTGTGGGTGATTTTTTACAGATCTAGATCCAAGAACTTTTCTTTTTTTACAATTCATTTTCTCTTGTCATTTCCCATTTAAATCTGTAGCAAACTCTGTGTTTCAAATAGGCCCGAAGAGGAATTTGCTTTTCTCTCAGATGTTCATTATGATTCCAAGTTAAGGTCACAAAAAAAAAATAATAATGAGCCTAGATAATTTGTAGGTTGCATCCCATTTCTCTTAGCCAAATCTCGTCAGTTTGATTTTTTTTATCTCAGTACCAAAAGGTTTTTTTTCAGCAGCATAAACATTTTGATTCTCTTTTGCCAAATATCTTAGAAACAAGAGACCCCTCCAGTCCCCCTTCTTATCCTTAGCAATCTCTCTACTATTCCATAAACTCTCCCTATAGTTGTTGAGACTATAACCATCTCTAAGTCAGAAACTTTGTATTCTGTTTCTTTTGTTTTTTTCGACCAAGGCACCAGCACCTTCTCCATGGATACTTCCTTATCTTTGCCCTCTGAAATACTGACAGATTGGAGCCACAACCAGAGGAATGCAAATTAAGTGTTCTTCCTAGTATGGACACAGTTAAATTGCTGTGTGATACTTTGATCTGGGAAAGGAAACCTTGGGTATTAAAGTGTTAAGAGACAACAACGCAGCTCTCAGCTGTGCCCGTACATTTGGCTGCTGTCCATTCTTCGAGTCTTCAGTTATGCTAGGGTCTGGGACCAGGAGAGAAGAACAGTCATTGTTCTTTTGACACCCATCAAAAAGACAGCCTGGGCAGATGGACTCTGGCTGATAAGCTTAAAAAAAGTTTTCATTGAGAATGTTCGAGCCGTAGGTTCATTGCTTCCACCCAGAGTCAGCAGAGGAAGTGACCCTGGCTCAATGGTGGCACGATTCTGGGTAGAGTGAATGCAGATACCCCACGGGGCCAGGAGTCTGGCTCTGTGTCTGTTAACATCCTCGGCCTCTTTGCACCTTTCCCAACTTATGCCCAGCCATGAGTTTTCATCTTCTCTCCCTTCCTCAATCTCTGTTCCCTGCAAGGTGAGATGGGCCTGTTTCCCACCTCCACCCCCGGCTTCTCCAAGCACATCTTTTCCTTCTCTCCCTTTTCAGTTCTGTTGCTGCTGTAATGGGAAATGTGACTCCTAGGAGGGGTCAGATGTTCTCTCTCAGTGCACGTCTCTTTTCCTCTTTACGTTTCTCATTCTTTTTTCTGTTCCCATTTTTCTAGTCTCCATTTTCTGCACACCCTGTCACTCACCTTGCTTTCTGCTTCACTAGTGCCCACGTATCTCTCTTCATCTCCTCCTTCCTTCAGTCTCCTGTGGATGTATCCTTACTTGCGTTTGGAGTAAGGAAGCTCACTAGATTTCCCTTCACGTTGACACCTATCACCTCTTTTCCCTTTAATCACTGGCATCTTCTCCTTGTGTTATCGTCCCTAGTGTTAAATTCATCATCACCAGATTAAACCAAATGAGATGTTGGCAACAATCTTGTTCTGTCAACAAGCCTTAAATCCTCTTGTTGTCTAAATCGATAAACACTCCTGAATGCTTAAACTTTGCCACACTTAAATATTAGACCAACTCTCACTAATAACCTGAAGTATTAGTTAGACTACCTAAAGCTATTTTAAATAAAATATTTAGACAAATAATCTATTATATTTGACACTGGGAGTTTTTACGTTGCCTCTAGATAATTTGTGTGAGTAATTGAAATTTATACCATGTTAGACATCTACTGCCTCACTCAAGAAAAAGCTTTCTAACGCACCTTAGGAAAGCTGTCATTATAATGACAGGACTAGGGCTCCTTTAAGGAAGAGGGCCTCTGCATTATGCAGCGTTTTCTTTTTCTTTTTTTTTCTTTTTTTTTTTTTTGGTTGACTTGAGCATCTCCAACCACTGTAATAAAAAAGATGGTTTATTGTAGGGTTTTAATGTCATGGAACCTGAAAAGCTCCCTACTCTGACTCTCTCACTCCCTCTTGTCTTGGTCTCTCATCAAGGCCAGCCTGGTCCCTCTCTGTTCCCTAGAAGTCTAGATCCCACAGGTCATCAATCTATTAAGCTTAACTAATAACCATCACTCCTGTCGTCCACAGCCCATCTAAGTAGGCTATGTTGTTGGGGTCTTGAGAGGACCCAACAGATTCTTCTCCATCTGGGTTTTGATCCTGCAGAGAAATAAGATATTAAGAACTAAAGAGACCAAAATATCACCTTATTGCTGGAAAAGAAAAAGTTGAAGGATGCACCTTATTGTGTATCAACAGCGAGCTTCCTTATTTGGAATGCCAGAATTAGGCAGCTTTATACACACTCACAGGCATTACTGGACCTGGGCAGGCCTCCCACCCCCAGGGCAGAAGGCCGAGAGGGGTAAAAGATGATCAGGCTCACAGTGAGCTTCATACTCAAAAGGAAGAGAAGAGGAAGAGGCTGTGTTGCACATGCCAATTTTTCCATTCAAACATTCCAATCAGGTAAGGCTTTCCCACCACCATGGAGCTACTGGTAGTCAAAGAAGAGACCAGGAGTGCTGTGCTAATCACTGCCACTCTGCATGGAAAGAACTGCCCCTCTGATGCACATCACAGATCATTAGTCTGCCCTAGCAGTGGGCTGCCTTTGGGTCATGTGGCCAGTGGCCATCCTTTCAAAATAAGAGCCCGAAGTTGTTTCCCTGAGCAGAAGCTCTGCATGGGGCACTTTGATAAGGAGGAGATTCAGAGCAAGGCAGGTATGGGGGCTTGCATATCCTGAGTCCTGCCTTACAAAGTCACAGCCCCACTGTCTGCTCCCTGGGAATTTTCCGAGGGGTCAGTCAGTTCATTTCTTCATGCCTCAGTTTCCTTATGTAACACCTGAAAGTCGTATTTGATCAGCCATCAGAGAGAGCGAAAGCACATGGCTATCAGGGAATTGACATAGGTAGATTCTGTCCGCTATTTTATAGGTGACAGGTATGTCCTGTTAAGATAACTCTCCCGGAGAGTGCCACCTTGAAGCTGTCCAGAGGCAGAGATTCTTCCATGAGAATGTTTTAGGACAAGAAGGACAAATAGCTTACATCTCATGCCACCTTCTATTTACTGGCAGTGGCTGCCTGCAGTGACGTGCTGAGAAAGATTCTGAAGCTGTATCCCAGCTCAGTGGAAAAGAGTTCTATGATCATTATTGTCTACCTCAGATGCGAGAAAAGAGAATGGGGGCACTTGAATCAAGTGTTTGCCATTGTTGATTCGAAGAGAACATAGGTGGAATTTTCTCTCCTAGAAATATAGCTTTAGGCTGTATCAGAAGACAGAAGTGGACTCTACAAGCTGGGAAAGTGCCAAATGAAGCTGGGTTCTTATCCTCTGCCTGGCCCTGCAGTCATGGGGCCAAAATTTTAGATCGTATAGAGCAAAGGTCTGTAAACTTTTTCTGTAAAGGGCCAGATTTTATGCTTTGTGGGCCATATTTTCTGCTGCAGTAACTCAACTCTGCCATTGTAGTACAGAAGCAGCATAGACAATACGGAAAGGAATGAGTGTGGCTGTGCCACAGTAAATCTTTTTTCCAAAGATAGACAGTGGGACATAATTTTCAGCCTGATGTAGAAGAGAGGCAAGCAGTGGAAACACCTCCATGGTATCTGTGACTAAATCTCCCTCTCTCCTCATCTCCGAAATATTTCATAAGAGTCGAGAAAGAATTCGGCAGACAATAGTAAGCTCTCAGAATCTAACTTTTCCTCACAGAAACTATTAGCGATGAGGTCCACTGAGTCATTTCCCCCAAATAAATCAGAATCATGCACAGTGATGCAGTGATGTCCCTTCTTAGACAGCAGTGGAGTTCCAAAGTCAGCATTTCAGACAAATGAGAATTTCTCAAGTCACTCAATTAGAATATATGAGGATTGACAACCGTGAAGTAGACTTAAGAAAGGCAAAGTCCATATTGCAGATGTGTAGGCATATAAAACAGTTCCTTCTTTAAAAGATCATTCCTATCCCATAGCTGGTACATAATTGTAAAGTAGCCTTGTTTGCCAGAAGGTTTATTCCTCTCTAGTTTAACATTAAGACTCTTCGTACACTTGGTTTACATTAATAT
>NW_011888822.1:7412988-7431835 GCF_000151845.1 Pteropus vampyrus | reverse complement strand
TGGTACATAATTGTAAAGTAGCCTTGTTTGCCAGAAGGTTTATTCCTCTCTAGTTTAACATTAAGACTCTTCGTACACTTGGTTTACATTAATATGTGTTGCTTTTTTGAGAGTTAACAGTTGAAAGCAAAAGCGTAAGTACCTAGCATAAGCTCTCAATGAATACGTGGTAGACTTGGTCCTAAACCTTACTTGTGTGATCATAAGCATAGACACACCTTGAAATTTTGCCAGGAAGAACCTGGCCATTGGTTTCCTGCCACTGAAGTCGCTGACTTCTGCTGTCCTCATAGGAATAACTGTCACTCTCACATCCTGGGCAGTGGTTTCTTCTCACCATGGGAGGAGAAATCATCAAGGAAAAAGTGTGTACAGGATACAACTGCACAAGTTATCGTCTGTCGCCTTTAATTTTTATAAAATGTGAAAGATACACAGAATTTTGGTAAGATACTCATCCAACTTGAGTAACTTTCCTGGGTTGCTCGGCTAGTCAGTAACAGAGCACAGTTTAAAAATCTCAGCTTCCTCATCTGTGAAATGGGAATAAAAATATAGGAGCATGATAGGATTGTTGTAAGAAGCTGATAAGTTTTTAAGTCACCCGGCTTAATAAATTTTAGCTGTCATTATTATCTGAGCTCTTGACCATAACTCGAGTAAGGGTGGACAATGTGGGCTGCCTGCAGTGAGTCAGGCAAGGTGCTAGGTACTGAGCACGAACCATCTCGAACAAGGAAGGCAAATAAAATTAAAATAGTTCCTTCTCTAAAAGATCATTCCTATCCCTTAGCAGACGCAGAACTGTAAAGTGTTCTTGTTTACCAGAAGGTTTATTTCATTCTAGTTTAACACTAAAGATGTCAGTATGTTTGCTTTACATTAATATATGTTGATCTTTTGAGATTTAACATAGTTGATAGCAAAAGCATAAGCACCTAGCATAAGCCCTCGATGAATTAGGGCAGGAGTTTTACCTCTGATTCTCAATGAATTATTCTATTTCTGACAATATAATAACAAGACAAGAGATATGTGATCAGTTATCTAAAACATGTCGCCAGAAAATGGACCTCTTCTATCTGGTCGTCAGTTGAAAGGAGAATACAAAGGAGGAACAAGGGCACAGGGACAGTGAACATTTTAGGAGGAATTTGCTGCTTTATAGAATTTGATTTGCTTCCACTGACCTCCCCTCTCTCAGGAAAACAAGCGAACAAACAAATAAAAAATAAAACACTTGATTACTTAGAGCAGGGATCGAAATATTTTAGATTTATGGGCGATGCCATCTCTGTCACACCTACTCAGT
This sequence comes from Pteropus vampyrus, assembly GCF_000151845.1. Lineage (NCBI taxonomy): Eukaryota > Metazoa > Chordata > Mammalia > Chiroptera > Pteropodidae > Pteropus > Pteropus vampyrus. The sequence goes on along the minus strand of NW_011888822.1, from coordinate 7,430,523 downwards.
TCTGCATTATAGCACAAAAGCAGCCATGGACAATCTGTAAATGAATCACTTTGGCTGTGTTCCACCAAAACTTTATTTATGGACACTGAAATTTGAATTTCATGTAATTTTCATGTATCACAAAATATTATTCTTCTGATTTTTTTCCAACTATTTAAAAATGTAAAAACTATTCTTAGCTCGCAGGTGGTACAAAAAGAGGCTGCAGGCTCAATTTGGCCTGAAGGCAGATTTGCCAGCCCTGACAGAACACCAATCTGAGAGGCAGACCTGGCATGGTTAACTGGTTATTTCACCTCTACAAATCATCTGACGGCTCTGGGCCTCAGTTTCCTCTAATAAAAACAATAGTCTTATCTTAAAGTCTTCCTAGGATGCCTTTCAGGACTGAAAGCCAGGCTGCATGGTTGTGGTGTGGTTTTGCAGTCAGACAAACCTGGTTCTAGCCCTGGCTCGGTCTCTGACTTGCTGGGGGACGTTGGGCAAGTTCCTAAGCCTCCCAGTGCCTCAGTTGCCTCATCTGTAAAATGAGAATAAAAATGACATTGACTTTAAAATGTTGCTGCAAAGATTAAAGTGATATGATATTGCGAGCCCTTTAACTCTTGTTTTCAACAAACATTTATTACAACTAGCATATACTCAATAAGTGCTATCCTTAAAAAAAAAAAAAAGACACTTAATTCCTATTAAAATAATTTTAACAAGACAGCATCTATATACTTCCAGAGTAGTTTTCTTCATAGTCCTATGATAAAAAGCTGTCCTGATTGGAATGAGTGAGACTGCATCTTTTGAACCAAACTCTGTAATTTTTGTCCACTACTGTTACCTTCTCTCGTAATGAAAGCAAAGAACAAATTTGATAAATCAACCATGCATATCTGTTACAGCTCTCTCACTCCACCCAGTGGCAGGAAGTCTGTGGTAAAACAGACAGAAGAGGTGGAGAATTTTTTAAATTTTAATTATTATTATAATTTTTTTTATAATATCCTCTACTAGTCGAGCAAGATTTCATTTCAAAATCAGTCCCCTTTGATTCTCTAAGCATTGCCATTTTTAGGGCATGCAGTTGGTAGACAACCATTTGCTGAGTGGCTTTCGATAAGCAGATACTATAGAAGTACCTGAAGTTTGACCAGCATGACTGGATCAGCTATCTGCAGAGATTGTTATTAAAAGTGTTGTCCTGCAGCCTCATTAAAAAGCAGTGCTGCATTTAATAAATACTAGAACATGACAGCAATGCTATTTAAATGTAAGGAAGAGATCAATTTCCGTTGTAATTGGGTACACAGGCACAAACACTCTCTTTGGAACTCTTAATTTCGTGTTGGACTTTAAAACAGCCATGATGATTTCTGTTTAGAAATAAAGGCAGGGAAGGGGCTATGGAGTAGATATCAGCTACTTGGTGAATCAAGAAGAAACTAACCTCGAATACTCAAAGAATATCATTAATGAAAGGAATCCACAAACTAGCAAGCAATTGCCCAAGGCTTCCTCTGTTATCCTTTTCCAGTGACCTCGTTTTACTGGCTGCTTTTTACCTTTTAACCCTCTTCTCTGTATGTTCCCACTTCCCCTTGCAGCCGCTCGCTCAGCAGGAAGAGGAATCAGGGTTAGTGGGCAGCAGGGCCTGCTCTGGCTTTGTTTCTCCCTGGACTGTTCATAGCCATGCCGTCCAGGAAGAAGCCAGCTAGGATGCTCGGAGGGAGATGCTGGCAGGGTCAGGGTTGGGGTTGGTGCAGACGGGACTTGGCAAGCTCACATTTTTCTTCATCTCTCTACTTGATTATTTCTCTATCTCTTCCTTTTCACGTGTCTGTCCCTCTCTGGGTTATTCCTTAAGACTCTCTCCCTCTTTTCATGTGTCTCTGGCACCTCTTTCTCTCTTCCTCTTCCTCTTCCTCTCCCTCTCCTTTTTATTTTTCTACCCCTCCCTCTGCCTTTCCCCTCTCTTACTCTCATGTCTGTATAAATCTCTAGTCTCCCTCGTTCATCCTTTCTCTTATCTCTTTTTTTCCTGTCTCTTTCCCATTCTCTCTCTGTGTATCTCTTGTCTGTCTGTCTGTCTGTCTCTCTGTGTGTCTTTCTCCTGTCTCTCTTTTCAACTCCACTGCCTATGTCTCTGTCTCTCCCTTGCCACTGTTTCTACACACTGCCACCTCCTACCCTAGTGTCACAGATTTTCATCTGACCAGAGTCCCTCTGTATAGGCTTCATTTCTCCTCATAGTCCTGTGCCTGAGCTTATATTGCAACATGAAGATTTCTTTCAAAAGTACTTGGTTCTTAGCCTGCTTAGTATATGCTTAATAATTAAGGCTGTAATTAAAGTGTAACTGCAAGTATAATTAAAATTCACTTTAGTGGATCCTGAAATTATGAAGCAATTAGGCATTTTGATATGGCCCCGCAGGAGTAGCTGGAAGGAGAGAAGGGCCCTGCTTTTCTGGAGAGCTGCTCTACCCACTCTTTTACCCTGGCCCTGCCCACTGGTTGTTGACCTTGAACAAGGTCTCGCTTGCCTGGGGCACAAGGAGCTGCTGGACAGAGGACTGGCAAGCAAGAGCGCTAAACACAGCCAGCTGCTACACAGCCCTTCTTAGAGAAAGAGGCACCAACAGAAGCCCTTGGAGAACCCCGAAAAAGCTCAGGAGCAATCCCTCCTTATTTTTCCTCAGGCCATTTAGAGTTCCTATTTCAAACCTAACAAAAAGTGTTATTTGAGGGTGTTGAGCCAGCAAGACAATCAGAAAAGTACCCACCCACACCTCACCTCCAAGCACACTTTGTACGTCAGAGCCCCTCTGTAGTTCTTCAGTCCGTCAGTAGGTACATCCTATGTGAGGGGTACTGTGCTAATAAGCCCAGTGATAGCCTGATAAACAGGCCTGACATAGTGTCGGCCCTTGTGAAACTTGTGTTTACTGGGGCTGAGGGAAACGTCAGCAAGCAAGCCCAACAGTGCTATGCTTCTGAGACTTACAAGGTGCTCTGGAAGCTCACTGTACAATCCCCTGCTCTATTTAGTGGGGTGAGAGGTGGTGAAAAGAAAGGTTCCCCCAAGAAATGCCATTTAAAGACAGAGCTCATGAACGGCAGAGAGAGGGCAACAGAGTTCTCAGTGGAGGGCACGGCAAGGCCAAAGGCCCAGCATGTCTGCAAGTTCACAGATTTCTAAACCAATAATTTTTTTCCCACTTGGTTATACCTGGTGCTAAGTTGGGTGCTGAGGAGAGTATTAAGGAACTGATTTAGCTAGGCTAGTTGGTTGCAAGGAAGAGCAACCCATATTTCAAAAAAAAAAAAAAAAAGGTCAAGAGCTATTTCATCTATGGACATAGATGGGAACTCAGGTGAAACTGAATCAACAGTTTGCAAAATGGGCCAGTACCATAGTAAAGCTGACCCCAAGTAAGAGAAGGAAGTGAGTTGGAGGCAGACCACTGGAGCATCTCTGTAGCACTTGTCTGTTCACTTGACTCCACTGCTCTCTGCAAATGTGCACTGCCTTTCTCCTTCCTGCTTACTTATGACTAGTAAGGCCTTTTCACAATACTACTTTCTATGTTATGGACACTACCCATTCAGACTTTCAGGAGAGCGAGTCTTTTAACGACTGCCATCTATCTGTATTTGCACTGCCCTTAGATCAGGTACATCAACGTTTTGGGAACAATCGATGTCTGCCTCAGGACAGAGAACACCCTGTGGTCCCTCTTCAAGTAGGGACAGTGGGTAGGGTAGGTTTAGCCAGACAAGAGGTTGGAAAGAACAGACATCCTAATTCTACCTGACCTTGCTCTTAAATAATTTGTAGCATCATTGGGATTCATATGTGATCTCATGCATGAAAAAGTGCTGCAAAAGTTAAATGCCAAACAAGAGTCACCAGGAAATCAAAATAGAGTGAGGAAAAGCAAAAGATTTTGAGACTAACTCCTGCCAGTCACTCCGCCTCAGTGCCTTTGGCTTTAAAAAAAAAAAAAAAAAACGTGATTTATAAACACCTAGCTCACAGGTCATTGTACAGGTCAAATTAGTAATGTCGGAAGACTTTGTAAACCACAAAAACATAGAGTTGTTTTTTTTTTTAATTATTGTCAACATTGCTATTATGACGTATTTACAAAATCATAAGGAGTTAGTCAAGGTTCAGAATGGGTAGTAGTTCCAGAGATCATTCAAAACAATGAGAGAGCACTATTGAATGCCTTTCCACTGTGTCCTAGCAATCACTAGCTGTGCTCCCTAGACTTCAGTCTTTAACTTCATTGTGTCTTAGTCCTCTCATCTGCAAAAGGAAGAATCATAATGTTAGCTATCTTGGGATTGCGATTGAGGAACACATTAATATACTTAGAACCCTGGAACAGTCTGACACATACTAATCGGTAGCTGCTATTACTGCTTTTATTATTATCACTACAACTAGCACTGCTAATTCCTATATTAGTCCAGTTGCACAGAGAGAGCTTGATAAGATCCGTGCCCACAGGAGGACCCCTACCAAGGAAAAGGAGAGTCAGAAGATGAGGACTGCTCAGGCAGATGAGTCTGCCTCTTGGCGTGATCATGGAGGTCTTGGGAGCCATATGTTGAGATCGTAGGGTGCTCTGAAGGAAAAGGGAAGAAGGAGAAGAGCCTTTGTATCTTAACTTGGATTTTTTCCCTAGCAGATTGGAGGACAGTTGGAGAGAGAATTCTAGTCCATATCTATGTTGAAGGAGATAAAAATTTACATATTTACTTTTTATTCACCTTCTGGTCCAAAGACTGATTTGCTTCTGTGTCAGTCAGGACTTTCGCTTCACACTGTGTCGTTGTTCCATGAAAGCGCTGCCTACAGGTTAATGTGAGAATTCCTTAGCCTGGCATCTAACACTTGCCACAGTCCCATCCATCCTCTGTCCTACTTTTCAACCTCTGGGACCTTGGCTGAAACTTTAAATAAATCAAAATGCCTACTGAGGCTATATTAACGAAATAGTAAATCTTTACATCTGCATTAGTTAAGTACCAATGTGTAACAAATTGCCCCCAAATTTAGCAGCTTTACACAAGGAACATTGATTATCTCAGTTTCCGTGGTGGGGAATCCAGGTGTGACTTGGATGAGTCCTCTGGCTCAGGGCCTCTTGCAGGGCTGCAACTGAGGTGTCAGCCTCGGCTAAGGTCATGTTAAATCTTGGCTGGGGAAGGATCACTTCCAAGTGCACTCATGTTGTTGCTGGCAAGATGAAATTTCCTCTGGGTTGTGAGACTAGACGCCACCGTTCTTCACTGGCTGTTGGCTGGAGACCACCCTCAGTTCCTTGCCCCCTGGACTTCCCATAGGGCAGGCAGACCCTGACAGTTTGCTTCATCAGAGCTAACAAACAAGGAGTCAGAGAGAACAAGTCAGAAGTCATGGGCTTTTGTAACAGTCTCAAAACTGACATTCCATCACAAGTAGCTAGATCCAGCCCACTCTCAAGGGGAGAGGATTACACTGGGGCATGAACACCAGGAGATGGGGATTGACTGGTTTAGAAGCCGCCTACCACATATACAAAGTAATATGTTCTTAAAGCAATGCTAGCTTCTGTAATGAAGAGAAATGCTAAATGACAGACTTAATGGAAGGTTCTTTCTCAATCATGTAAAGTCTAAAAGGGTGAGCGAGAGATATGCTCGGCTCTACAGAGATAATCAAGTAAGCATCCATACTGAAGGAGTCATTGACATCTTCCAAAATGTGCCTTTCAGGGCTAACCTGGCTGACAGCAATCCAGAAGGCAGACAGGGAAAACAGAGCTTGGAGGGTCGCGTTGGACATTGTTATGGGCTTGTGTTTTATATCCCTTTGCATTCCAGTGGCCAGAACTCAGACACATGACCCTGCCTAGATGCAGGGGGCCTGGGAAAGGCACCCTAGTTGGGCAGCTCCCTCTCAACAAGAGTTCTCCACTGTGTAAGAGGAGTATGGGTCTTTGGTTCACATCTGGCACCGTCTGCCACAGATACTTCGCCATTTACAAAATGCTGTCACATGTATTATTTCATTTGCTTCTCACCACAGCCTACGCTATCAGTATTATTACCCTTACTTTACAGACAAGGAAACAGACCAGCATAGCTTTAGAACATTTAGGACTGTGTCATTAGAGAGAATAGAGTTCATGTCCTTTCTCTACCGCTTAAAACCTATGTGACTAAGCAAAAGTTATTTAACCTCTTTGTGCCTCAGTTATCTCATCTGTGTAACAGGGGCAATAAGATCTATTTATTCAGTCATTGTAAAGTTTTCATATGCTGCATATAAGTCACTTAGTATTATATTTGGCATATTTAAGTCCTTAATGAATATTATAAGGAAGATGATTATAAGTTATGTCTGTCGATAAAGAAGTTGAGGTTCAGAGCAGTTAAATGATTTACTCACAACTGTACAGGTAATACACAGTAGAACCAGGATGAGAGGCTGGGTATTTCATCTAACAACTTCCCTATCTTTCGAGTTGTTGCTTTCTAGAGGCCGTTCATCAGATTCCTGTGTCAGGCAGCAGCGAGTAAGCAGACAGTGCTAAGTGTCCCCTTCACCACTGCTTTGGTGGACCCAGGATCCCTGGAGAATCAACACTACATCACCTTTTCATTCCAACTGTTCCTCTTTATATCCACCTTTGCCTTTTTGTATGAAACATGCTGACCATGTGCCTCCTTTTTATTTGCACTATTAGGTCCTCTGAGTCCTATATTTAAAGGCCTTTGTTTATGAATAGGCTCTCTCATGCTAACTAGATAAAAGCATAAGAAATGATGTAAAATGAGATATTTCAGACTCTTAAATTTTATCACATTTCTCCTAGGGGCTTATTCACTCACTCCGAAAGAACAGAAAAGCATTTTGCATGTTAAGTAGCCCAGAAGCAAACCTTAGGATGGGGTGGTTTGGCCAGCAAATGCTACAGATCCACCAGGAGTGGCCAAAAGATGTTATTCTAGGCTGTAATGCTCATTTTTAGGGCCTCTGCCTTTTTTGTTAGATAGAATGAGGAAGACGTAGCAGTGGACGTGCTGAATACTGTCATTGTCTCCAAAGCAGCAGGCTCATGGCCATAGGTGGGCAGATCATGTGACCTTCAGATCTCAGAGTAAGCCACGAGTCATACCCTTCATTTTAAGACGACTTTAAGACAAATGACTTCTGTTATGGGCCAAAACCACATTAAATCCACTTGACTGATTGTCAATAGAAATTGCAGCTTCTATCAGTAAAAAAAAAAAAAAAAGAAGAAGAATTCGTGAGTCTCTTGGAAGTCCCATATTTATCCTCTTTTCTAGCTGGACTGCTTGATATAGATCTTGTTATATAATCGTTCTTGTCAGTCACATAGACTAGAATCTACATTTAATTCATTTCCTGGTGAAAAGGAATGGGATGATTATATAGTCTTGTGCATCCTCCTGTGTTAGTCCCAGTATTCCATGCCATCTCAACACCCTGATTTACCATTCTCTTGCTCGTTTTTTACACAAAGCTTTTTCTTTAGATTTTCAGACTATTCAATGAAGAGATAAATCCATTTCAGAAGATTTTCCTTTTTCGAACTCATTAAACAAGTAGTTGTTAATCTTTCTTTGTTCACAAAATAAGAACCTCATTATTTTCACTTTTTAAGTGCCAGAGAAAATATAGCATTATTTTTATAATACCAGGCATTTGAAGTGAAAAGAGGAAAAAATTAGTCATCATCAGGATTTATCGAAATAGCCAGATCTGGATCATAAAAATCTGAAACTGAATTGTAATTAAATTGTTTTAGTGAAACCCGGGCATCCTGTGATTTCAGATTTTATGAATCTTCTTAGGGCACCACCTCCAGTGTCATTTCAATGACTGTCCATTATCCCCCTCTTCTAGGAACCAATGTCCACGAGGCCCAGAAGATACTCAGTAACAGCGGGCTCCCAATTACTTCAGCCATCGACCTGGAGGACGCAGCAAAGAAGGCTGTGGCCAGCGTGGCTAAGAAGTGATGTCTTTGCCCTGATCTCGTGGCAGAAGAAGTCCATTTTACCATAAAAAGGAATAGTTCTCTCTTCACTGTGAAGGAAATGGTTAGCACATTGAGAAAGGACAAGGGGTTAGGGATGAGCAAGAATCTTTGTATGAAAAATCTTAAATCTGTATCTTCTTGAAAAAGATATACAGACAGCCTAAATAACCTGATTTCTTTATAGTCTTTATTAAATCAATGCCCTTTGTTTTCATACTTTTCTGTTGTGGTGAGCCGGCTCAGTAAACTTGTGTTGCTGACTTGAAGAGCAGTCTATGTGACCAAACAGTGTGTGTGTGTGTGTGCAGAATTTGAGATCAGGTCCTCATTCGTTTACAGCAATCTTTGTGGCCATTTAATCCTGTATAATAAAAAAATGACAGTCCTTAAAAACTCAGACAAGACTATATTTAACAGATTAACTGTCAAAAAGGTGCAGCTAAGACATTCAAACTAATAGCTCTTACACATTGCAACAGTTTTAACAAGTTTCTAATTCCAGCACGTATTTGGAATATCGATGAATATTCTAAAATATATTTTACAATGGAAGGTCCACACTAATATCTCATACGTGTATTCTGCCATTTGCCTTAATATCGAAAATACTGTTTACCTCAAATGAAAAATAAAGCCAGAAGCCTTATTTGTGGCCATAGGTGGTCAGATTAAGTAGAAGATTTCATCTTAATCTGAAAAGAAAGGTGGTTCTTATGGAAATCTCTGTAATTAAGACATTCCAAGATGAGACAGCACTGGAGATCAAATTCTATTATGAGTGCCAGTATCTTTTCTCCCCTCCTCCTTCCCCCCAAATTCTACCAACTGGAAAAATGTAATTAAGAGAATGTGGCTTTTTTCCATAATGTTCATTGTGGGGGTGGGGAGGATTTGATTTGGTTTATGTTGATTGATATTTTGGTAAAATTTTATTTGTACACAAATTTAAATAAAATCTTATCTTTTGTAAGCTCCAAGATCTGTGTATTTCTCCCTTTAATCCATTTTATTCCTTAAATATTTTTTTCTTTTGCTAAGAAACTAGCCTTAGTGTCTTAGGCATATCTCCAAAATTAGAATATTTGGGTTATATATTAGTTATATAGTCCCAGGATTATTTCATTTCCACTCAACTTTATCAGCAACCATTTCTGTCAGGAGATTATTCAATGAAAGAATAAAAATTACGTACAAACAAGAATCTCAGGTTAGTGTCACAGATATCTAACAGGTTAAAATGTGACTTCAGTCTGCCTAATGCTAAAGGGAATGTGCAGACATAAACTCCCATTTAATAAGGTTCAGTTGCCAGCATTAACAGTTTTTCCCACAGCACACAAATGTTTAGCAGCCAAACTTTTTGTTTTGCTTTTTACCAGTTTATATTGTTCTCATAAATTTCACATACAGACAGAAGTTCAAAAGTCGTTTTATAGATCCGTATTTGCCATGGAGAAAGAAACCATTTAATAGATGAGTCTTAAGTCCTTTTTAATTGTTATGCAGTGAATGAAAAATATCAATGTCTTCTTCAGCATGTTATGATTTTTTCATAGTTTAATAATTAGTATGGTAAAACTTATTTTGTTAATTAGACAAAAGTCAGCATATTTGAATGTTTTGCCCTTTGTAAAGGCCTGTGTTCACATCACATATATTTTGATGTTTCTAATCAATCCAGATTGAGGGTGTGGGGGGAGTGAGTATAAAGGAATGAAATTATTCATGTGGTCATTTTGTAAGAGAGTTAATAACAAGCAAATAGCCAACCCCTCTTATTTTTTTCAAATAAGTGGTTGTCAGGATTAAGTTTTTTTTCTTTTTTCTTGAAGCTCCAAGTGTCTGAGTTTATATAGCTCAAATGCTATCCCTGGTGCTTAGCACAAGTATAAAGTCCATAAATATTTGTAGCATTAATTACTGGTATGTGTGTGTAAACTCAGCTTAATCTGAAACTCAGCTTAATACTGACAGAGGGCAGAATAGAATAGGGGGCAATTGGTGTTGGTAGTGGATCTACAGTCCTCTGTATATTACCCATTCTAATGTGTCGCATATTGCTGACCTTCCAGCATCCCCTTTAAGTCTTTGTCTCACCTGTACTATATATAAATAGGAAAAATAGTATCCTTTAAATCTGATCGATATTTTTTAAAACTTGACTCTATTCTAAGCAAGAATATTCATAGAACAAGATATCTATCTAAACATGGTACTCAGAGAGTAGTACATATTATCTGAATTTCTTTGCCTGTGAGATTTTAACAGACATGCTGTTCTACCATGTCAGTCTGCTAGAACAAGCATCAATTTAGAGAATGTCTAAGGGCTGACTCTCCCACTTATCAACATTCACTTATTTGAGTTATTAATCTATTTAGTGTTTATCTAGACTAAAACCCAACTCAAGCTTAAAAGGAACAAAAAAGGGAGAACTGTGTTGTTCTTATGGTTATAAAAGACAGCATTTTCTAGTTATAGTTAAGGCTGGGTCCAAAGACTCAAAAGCCATCAGAACTTGGATACTGCATCTCAGACCAGCTTGCCCTGTGTTGGTTTCATTCTCAGGCCGGCCACTTCCACGAGGCGGCAGAATGGCTGCTGACCATCTATTGTCAAGCTTAGCATCCCCCAAAAAGGAGAGGGGGAAGGGGAGAGAAAGACAAAAGGAGAGGGAATAAAAGAAAGAGTGAGAGAGGGAAAAAAGAAAGGAAGAAGCTTTTCTCTGTCCTGATAATTCTAAGAAACAACCCAGAATTGAGATGACCAATTTTGGGTCAGGAACCTATCTCAACCAGTTTTTCTGGGGCTCTGATGAGTTTACAGGGCTCTGATGAGTCCAGACTGGGGTAAATACTGCTTGTTAACCTGAAGACAAAACTAGCCTCATCCTAACTGTAGAAACTGAGAAGAAGGGAGAGAGGAAGTAGTTCCATAAGAAAAATAGGAGATCTAATAAGAAACAATGGAGAAAAAAAAATAAGAGATGACAAACACATTCATTAACCATAACTCGATGAGGTCGAACAAATTATTCCATAAGGACACTTAGAATTCTAAAATTTCATGATTCTGTTCTTTTCTCACTAGTTCTTTGGAGTCCATTTTTACCCATGCATACGTTTTTTGTTTTTTGTTTTTTGTTTTTTTTTAATGTGTGTAGATACTGCTTGAGTCTAAATATTTGACCTTAATTTATTTGTCTTGAGCAGTAATGTCTACATAAGAAATAATGGCATCGAAGCGCTTAGCTCAATTTTGGTTTCTATTTAAGTTGTAATTCAAATCATGAATTAATAAAATAGCCAAGAAACTTTAAATGACTTGGGCAGATCTGTGAATTGTTTTTAATTAGTTCTTTTACAACTTATATGCCATGTACATTCCTCTCAATTTGCTGTCTGATGGGGAAAAAAAGTTAAGGAATTATATTGGTTTTTATTTAAGGCCTTAATAAAAATGAGAAGAAAAATTATAATTTGACATTTCTAAATTAAACATTTAAAAGTCAGTGATCATTTTCGGGATGTAATATGTTCAAAAATTTTAAATAAATATAATAGTGGTGAAAAATAATGAGAGAAGAATGGGGAAGGATAAGTTCTTATGTATCTTTTTAGATCTGGAGTTGACAAACTAAGGTCAGAGGGACTATTTTAGTAAATTGTTTAATTGGCACACAAACATGCTCATTTCTTTACATATTGTCTATGGTTGCTTTCATTCTACAACAGCAGAGTTAAGTAGAGACCTATTGGCCCTTTACAGAAAAGGTTTGCCAAGCCCTTCCTTAGTTAAATATTTACTATTTGGCCCTTTACAGAAAAGGTTTGCCAAACCCTTCCTTAGTTAAATAAAAAAATGCAATATTGCCCCCAAAATGACAGCAATAAATTATTGTTTCCAAACCTGCAAAGAGCAGATTTTAGGCATTAAATTCAAACAAACGAATGACTAGGAAATATGATTTTTGATCTTTCCATTTTAAACTCTATAAGAATTTACTAGTCTACAAAAGGCCATTTGCCAATGAAACCTATTCAATTATGTTGATTTGTGTCTTTCTATCACCACAGGAATTGCCTTCAGATAGTTTGGTGTGCTTTTGAACATATTGTGGGAATAATATCACAACGTGGCTATTGAACTCCCAAAGAACTGTACCTCTCGATTCATCCTCAAAAAGTTCTTTACTAGAGACTTTGTTGTGCCTAATTAAATCTTGGGGTCCTGGGAAGATGCTAAGAAAGCAAGGAAAAAGTGATTTCAGTGAATCTGATTCCCATAACACTGATGCAAAGGCGCTATTCCATTTTATCATTGAGGAAATAATAACATAGTGAGATAAAATTGCTCTGCTAAAATTGCATAGTGGTAAAGTTTAGGCTTCTGGACTTCTGGTTCTTGTGTAATTCTATCATTTCTATTGCATCAGTGCCCAGCAGAACTTTCTGTGATGACAGCAGTGGTAAGTGTCGGTGCTGTCCAATATGTGGCCACTAGGACTGAGAACAGAACTTTAGTCTCTTCAATTTCAATTAATTAATGGCCACATGTTGCTGGTAGCTATTTTTTGGACAGCACAGTTCTGTGGTCTAAATAGAATTGGTTTTAGGGTATGTTACTTGACTTCATTGTCGCTCACACTAATTCAGAAACTTTACCTATGGTGCCATAATTAATCCTCTTGGCAACTCTGAATCTATCATTCCTATTGTACAGATGAGATCGTTGTATCTCAGGGAAGATAAGAATATGACCAGGAACACACAACTGATATGTGGATAGTCAAGACTGAAACTCTGATCTAGGTCCACAGCCACTGCTCTTTGTTCTAAACCTGTAAGAAACCAAATTCAATATAGGTATGCCACTTAGAATCATAGGTAATTTGAAAGAGTATTGGAGACAAAAATGTTTAGAAAGCTGGATTCTTGATATGCCCCACAACTTGGGAAGCAAAATTTAAAAACCGAAAGATTGCCCTATGCAGTTGGACAGATTGCATGGTCTCAGTGTGAATGGCACCTTCTCAGACCTGCACAGCGCATAGGGTGGGAGCTGCTTTCTAGGGACCTAATCCCAAGTGCCTTCTTAATTTACTGCCTTCCTGAGTACAAAAAAACCACTCACAAAACAAAAGGCAGAGGGGCAGGAGAAGTGACAGTATTATTACAGCAGTAGGAGAAAAATTAGTAACACCCAGTGAAACTGGAGAGGAATTTACTGAGTAGATGAATGTGTTCAGCTTAAAAAGCTATAAATTCATTTATATAGCCCCTTGTTATGGATCTTGGATTAATTTTCAATGCAAATCTTCTATAAGACCGAAAACATATATAAGTTCTTATAAATAATATTTTATTTTGGGAGAATATTAAATTGTAAAAGAAAAGAAAATACGGTCATTATAGGCCCAAGTAAAAGTTTGTTTTTAAACTGGTCTGTTTTAAATGACATTTAAAAATCTCATTTACTTGACATTGTTTCTCCCCAGAGTAAATGCTAATTTTAGTCTTAGGCCTGGGATTAGAATAATTAGTTAGTGATTCTCAAATAGTATATATTTCATGGAAATGTATCCCCCTCTACTGTTTTGTTCAATACATAGAAATTATTTTTCTGCCACTTGTCATGTATTAATAATGTGTTTCATATTGTTTGGACTTCCTTAAACCATTGAAGTGTAGTGTCTAAAATTCTGATGGTTGAAATTATGCCACACTGTGTTCCAGGGATGAATGTCAAACAGTATATGGATCTATGTTGAGGCATTTAGTGGGAGTGAAACTTGCTATTTAGGAAGAAACATTGTGTAGGGCAAGCCAGCACCTCAGAAACATGATTAGTTAAAGGGACCATAGCAGAACTTTGCCTCCTGAGTAATTAAAAGAGTATGTTCAAGGCAGTCAACAGTTCTTTTCAAACTACAAGAGCTTACTGGAGAGGACAAAATGCTGCTCGAAGTTGACATCACTTTAGTGCTCAAGTTACGAATAAAGCTGGTGAGTTTCAGGTTCTTCTGCCTTTTCATACTTAGAAGAAGCAGAATATTTAAAATTGTAGTATTTGCAAGTGCCATGAACACAAAACCTCTTAAGGATCACTGTCCCATCATACACCATTTTAAAATAGAGCTTGAAAAATGTAACTAATTAAGTTTCATTCAAACACATGTTTATATAACATCTGCTCTTCCCCAGCAACATAGCAACAGCTGGGAGAAAACAGTTTAAATAAAGACAGACCTGGTACTAAGAGTGGATAATCCAGATGTGCTTAGACCTACTCACTAGAACTTGACAGGACTTGGAGAAGTGATGGAAAATGAAACACTAGAAAAACCTGGCAAGAAATTCCCATAGATAATAAGCATATCATTTGGGAGGATTTTTCAGAGATTTAACTGGTTTATAGGTTAATAAGTGATTAAGTTACAAATTTTCAGACCTCCTTTTTAAACTTATAGATCTTATTCTATGTATAAATCTATCCAATTTAACAAATTACTGTTAAGAAGCTTTTGATTCATGTTTCTATTTTTAAACTTGGTGTAATTCCTTTAAACATTCAAATTGTACAAATTTAATAGATTCTATTTTGTTTTTGAGTGTTCTTAATTTTATGACAAGCTATCCCAAGCACTTAAGTAATTCTCATAAATCTAATAAATTAAAGTTTTAAATAGTCATCCTTACATTATCTTAAATGTGCTGATTGTTTGTATACTTGGTAAGATTTCAATTTAAAATTCCAAGTCCTTATCAAATGCTCAGTCACACTTGTTAGATTAGAAACATGATGCTGATCTAAACATTTCTTACAAATGACAAGTGCACAAAATATCATATTTTACACATTGAACATTTGAGTGTCTTAAACATTTCTCTGCTCAACTGAACCTTCCTGGGCTAACTGCAGTTATAATATAGCTCAGCACTTTGGCCCAGACACAGAAGTGTTGGGATGTGTCCTTACCACCTGGTGAAGGTGTGAGTCGAGGTTCTCACTTAATCTTTGCTGGCTTGGGTGGGGGTGGGGCATAGGTCATTTCTGTGTTGTTTGGCTGCAGTAGAAGAGCGATGGTCTTAATGTTTTCTGTCTTGCCAGGCTATTCCATTTCTTGTCCTTTGGCTAGAGAAAACAGACTTTTGTTTCAGCTTTTCGTGTGTGTGCCCATTGGAATTTCAGGTTGCTAGCTTCCTCAGCTCCATATCTGGAATATATGAGGCAAAAACCAAAACAAACAAACAAACGAAAAAACGGGAAACTCGCCACCTTGTTGTTTCTTGTTTCCTGAGGTCCCCAGGAGATCTTTTTTTCAACTTTCAGAGTCATCTTATGTTTGTTTAATGCATCATGTGCAAGATCTTAGTTTTACTTATTGGGAGGAAAAGAAGAAAATATATCTACTTTATCTCCCGAGAAGTAGAAGACCCACTTTGTAGACCTTTGAACTCCGTTTCTTTAGGGAAAGAAAAATACCACTTTTCTCTATGACCTTTTTGCTAAGTTACTCTTCCTTTAACATTAAAAAATTGCAGTCATGCTTTTTATGTTGAAATTTAAAAATGTAAAAAAGAAAATTAAAATCATAATTCTATTGCTACTGTTCATATCTTTGTATGCTTCCTTTCATCCATTTGTTAATGCCTAGTAGAGAGATAGATGGGTAGATTTGTTTTACTATGTAATACTGTACTTCATATCATTTTTCTTTTAGCATTATATTATGGGCATTTTTGCAGCCACCATCACTTCTTCTTTAATTATCTTCTGAAAGCAACAACACACATATAGAGGTGAGACAAAAATCCTGGTAGTAAGATATCAAACATGTTCTCTACCTGGACAGTTCTGTTGAGAAATGTATTATTGTATAGTGGTAAAATTATAGGAACACATATTTCCAGGAAGAAATAAAACTTTGCTCTATGCTCCTATATTTTATTTACTCACTCGAATATCTTATATTTGAAAGAGTTAGTAGTAATGACCATGGAGGCTCTAACCAATCCTGAAATTATTAGATATCTGTGAATTTCTGGATCATTTGAGAAATGTGAACTCATTTTTCTCTATTCACAGATTTATCCATGTGGATAATATTTCAGAGTTCTAACTTGGTTTTATTTCTTTGGTGAGCACGAAATGCTCAAGTTGAATTCATGTCTTTGATAGGGTTTGGTTGGAAGCAGAACCTGATACAAAGTCTTTTACGGAAATAATTTATTGAGGTCACGTTCTTGGGGGAAACATGATGAAGGGAATGGCATAGTGCAAGAGAAAGGACTAGACAAACATGTGGTTTCAGGAGAAGTCTTGCCTAAGCCTGATCCCATAGGAGCTCTGGAGCATAAATTGCACCAGAGAGGTTGTCTCACTCAGAGGGAAATGGGCAGGACTATTCAATGCCTGCATCAGTCAGTCATTGGTTATGGGCTCCCCATGGGGGAGAGGTTTGGATAACCTCTCAGGTACCTCTGAATGAGGCAGCTCCTGCCACTCAAGGGCATTTCTCTGGAGAAAGACACAGATATAAGCTTTTAACTGTCATCGCCCACAGAAGGTTAAAGATAGATGCATCTGTTACAAATTCTTTACTCAATAAAAACTAGTGTTAGTCACTGTACTAGGTATTGTCTATTGCGTTAGGGCACAATGGAGAACTGGAAAACTATGTGTCTTCTGACTTTACAATCTAGTATAGGAGACAGACTTAAAACCCATATTACAAAAAATAGAGTATAATTATTAGCAGAGATATCAGTAAAAATGGCTCTAACATCAAGTGACATGAATATATGATAAAGAAATTTGACTTACCCAAAGATGGAAGTAAAGGCTTGCCTACAGAAGCTACTTTTGAGTTGAGAACTGAGGAATATATATATTCAACTAAGGAGCTGACTAAGGTAAGGAACTAGGGAGAAGAGCATGTGCAAGGATCCTGTGCTAGGGAACATGGAACATTCTCTTAAGGATATATACCTAATGTTAGAGTACAGAGAACAATGAGGGAAGTATTAGAGAGTGTCTAATCAATTGCGACAAGAATTCTGTATAACAAATTATCTCAAAACTCAGTGGCTTAAAACAATAAGCATTTATTTTGCTCTTGAGTCTCAGTCCATGACTTAGGCTGGGCTCTTGCTGATTTGATTCATTCGCATGTCTGTGAACCAGCTGGCTGATGGTTGATCACAGTTGACTTTGGCTGGGACATCTAGGCAAATTGACTCTGTTCCACATGTCTCATTCGTCAGTATCCTAGTCGGTGCATGTTCTCCTCACAATCACAGAAGAGCAAAAGCAAACCCAAAACTGTGGAAGTACTTTTTATACAACTGTTTGCATCACAACTGCTAACATACTATTGACCACAGCAAATCACATGACCAAATTCATAATCAAGATACCATAAATATACTGTACTTCCTGATGGGAGTTGCTTAAATTCTCATGGCAAAAAAAAAAGAAAAAAG
>NW_011888822.1:7379797-7412163 GCF_000151845.1 Pteropus vampyrus | reverse complement strand
TGCCTAGTAGAGAGATAGATGGGTAGATTTGTTTTACTATGTAATACTGTACTTCATATCATTTTTCTTTTAGCATTATATTATGGGCATTTTTGCAGCCACCATCACTTCTTCTTTAATTATCTTCTGAAAGCAACAACACACATATAGAGGTGAGACAAAAATCCTGGTAGTAAGATATCAAACATGTTCTCTACCTGGACAGTTCTGTTGAGAAATGTATTATTGTATAGTGGTAAAATTATAGGAACACATATTTCCAGGAAGAAATAAAACTTTGCTCTATGCTCCTATATTTTATTTACTCACTCGAATATCTTATATTTGAAAGAGTTAGTAGTAATGACCATGGAGGCTCTAACCAATCCTGAAATTATTAGATATCTGTGAATTTCTGGATCATTTGAGAAATGTGAACTCATTTTTCTCTATTCACAGATTTATCCATGTGGATAATATTTCAGAGTTCTAACTTGGTTTTATTTCTTTGGTGAGCACGAAATGCTCAAGTTGAATTCATGTCTTTGATAGGGTTTGGTTGGAAGCAGAACCTGATACAAAGTCTTTTACGGAAATAATTTATTGAGGTCACGTTCTTGGGGGAAACATGATGAAGGGAATGGCATAGTGCAAGAGAAAGGACTAGACAAACATGTGGTTTCAGGAGAAGTCTTGCCTAAGCCTGATCCCATAGGAGCTCTGGAGCATAAATTGCACCAGAGAGGTTGTCTCACTCAGAGGGAAATGGGCAGGACTATTCAATGCCTGCATCAGTCAGTCATTGGTTATGGGCTCCCCATGGGGGAGAGGTTTGGATAACCTCTCAGGTACCTCTGAATGAGGCAGCTCCTGCCACTCAAGGGCATTTCTCTGGAGAAAGACACAGATATAAGCTTTTAACTGTCATCGCCCACAGAAGGTTAAAGATAGATGCATCTGTTACAAATTCTTTACTCAATAAAAACTAGTGTTAGTCACTGTACTAGGTATTGTCTATTGCGTTAGGGCACAATGGAGAACTGGAAAACTATGTGTCTTCTGACTTTACAATCTAGTATAGGAGACAGACTTAAAACCCATATTACAAAAAATAGAGTATAATTATTAGCAGAGATATCAGTAAAAATGGCTCTAACATCAAGTGACATGAATATATGATAAAGAAATTTGACTTACCCAAAGATGGAAGTAAAGGCTTGCCTACAGAAGCTACTTTTGAGTTGAGAACTGAGGAATATATATATTCAACTAAGGAGCTGACTAAGGTAAGGAACTAGGGAGAAGAGCATGTGCAAGGATCCTGTGCTAGGGAACATGGAACATTCTCTTAAGGATATATACCTAATGTTAGAGTACAGAGAACAATGAGGGAAGTATTAGAGAGTGTCTAATCAATTGCGACAAGAATTCTGTATAACAAATTATCTCAAAACTCAGTGGCTTAAAACAATAAGCATTTATTTTGCTCTTGAGTCTCAGTCCGTGACTTAGGCTGGGCTCTTGCTGATTTGATTCATTCGCATGTCTGTGAACCAGCTGGCTGATGGTTGATCACAGTTGACTTTGGCTGGGACATCTAGGCAAATTGACTCTGTTCCACATGTCTCATTCGTCAGTATCCTAGTCGGTGCATGTTCTCCTCACAATCACAGAAGAGCAAAAGCAAACCCAAAACTGTGGAAGTACTTTTTATACAACTGTTTGCATCACAACTGCTAACATACTATTGACCACAGCAAATCACATGACCAAATTCATAATCAAGATACCATAAATATACTGTACTTCCTGATGGGAGTTGCTTAAATTCTCATGGCAAAAAAAAGAAAAAAGAAAAAAGAAAAGAAAAAGGAAAAGAAACCCCATGAGTAGTGGAAAGGATGAAGAATTGGTCCATTAATGTAATCAATCTGGCGACAGAGAAGTGGGCAGGAGCCAGACCATTTTGGATTTTAAATTGTTCCAGAGTTGCCATGGCCCACACAGTGGCCCATTTTCAAGTCTGTGGCAAAAATCAGCCTCATCTCTCCTCAGCCTTGCCTTAAAAATTAACCCACCCCATCAGTTGCATCATTATTCTTTTTCAACTACAGGCTGCATTTATATTTCACATATAAGACATTTCTTAGTGTTGTGTTCATGATACACAGTTTCTATTTCCCTTCTTGTAGTGCTAGACTTGGTATTTAATTTGCATTTCGTATTCTTGTGAGAAGGCCAAAGTGATTTATGCTCCATGCATTAACTAAGCTGTCAACTACTCCTCTGAGATAGTATCACAATAGATGGTAGAGAGCTCTATAGTACCTCTTTTAGGTGCAGCCCAGAGAGGCACCAAGAGGTTCTTGAGTGATTTTTTTTTTCCTCAGTGTCTCAGAAGAAGAAGGAACAACTAGATCCAAGAGTCCTGACTTCTAGTCTAGGCTGTATTGCAGACACTCTAGTCTCTTTTTATTAGAATTTCTTTTGTGTAGTTTCTATTTTAATCTGGAGATAAGAAAATACACCTGGTTCATGCTACCTTATCCAATTGCCAGCAATCTGAAAGAACCATTGTGTTGTTATCCTAACAAAAGAGAGAAAAACAGAAAAAAAAAGTGTGGTCCTCATATCATATACTCCTCCAGTGATAAAAGAACCAGTAATATCTATGTTCTATCAATGAATGTCAGTAACAGGGCATTATAGATCCCATAATCTTGTATGTCTAAATATATTTCAAGAAAATATTATTATAAGAATCTATTACTCGGATTTCAAGTACTCTTATGTAAAACGAGGAAGTTATGTGTACTTAAAGCAAGAAAAGGAAAACTTAAATGGGGATATAGCTTGTCTCCAAGAGCATGTCACCTACCAAAATGTACCACTGGCATCTTTTTTTATTAAAGGTTAATTTTGCTAGGATACTTTTGCTAATATTGCCTTCACAAATTAATGAATATTGTGAAAATTATTTGTTTTTGCATTTAAGTTCAGCTATTCAATAACAGAAAATTAAAGAACATTGATTATACTTTTCAATCTTACAAATATTTTAGGACTGCATCTAAGTAGGAAATTTGTGGAGGAAATGTACTTCTTGATTTAGGCATTAGAAGAGTCATGAGAAAGAAAGAGTGTGTAATCAAGGACTATGATCAGGTTTTCCAAGAGTCTTGGCTTCTTAATTAGAGAACGGGCCATTGGTCCCCACTCTTTGGACATCTTGTGTGACATCA
This sequence comes from Pteropus vampyrus, assembly GCF_000151845.1. Lineage (NCBI taxonomy): Eukaryota > Metazoa > Chordata > Mammalia > Chiroptera > Pteropodidae > Pteropus > Pteropus vampyrus. Next base: position 7,408,942 of record NW_011888822.1, on the reverse strand, counting down.
TTTGAGAATCCTGTTCATTGTTCAGTACTTTGATGATAGTGAGGCAGAGAGTTCAGAGGCTCTACATTGTCATCCTATAATAGCTCTCCATTCCTGGCTCCTAGAACATATTTACTATCAAAGAAAGGAGCTTACTCAGATTATTTCATTCTTTATGGGAAGAAAAACTATGGATTTTGTATTCAATCACTATTTTTAAAACAAAATTAAGAACCATCTTATAGAATGCTACGTCCATTAGGATGCTTTTGGCTCCAATTCATAGAATAATCTTAGAAAAGCTAATTAAACAATAAAGAATGTATTACCTCAAAGAATATATCTCACATAACCTGAAGATACAGTACTCCTAGGGTTGGTTACTTCAGAGGTTCAGCAATATCCTTGTTAGCTTCTCTGATTCCTTTGGTTTTATCCTCATGATCCAATATGGCTGTCACAGCACCAAGCACCACTTTGTCAGATAACAACATCAAAAACCAGGAAGTGGAAGTTTCTTGTCTCGTGACAGGTCTTTAGAGTGAAGGAAAAGAAAAAAACTCCTAGAAGAGTTCTAGCAAAATTTCCCATTTTGTCTCATTCTTTTCACAAGAATTGTCATAATGTCTATTCCTGCCTCTATTACTAGCAAGGAAAATAGAAGTACCTTAATTCTTAGATTAATAAATTTTTAACATCTGTCTCTTTTTTGTCCTTGTTATTGTTTATTTATGAGGTCCGTTATTTTTCCTTCTGATTTTTAGGGTTTATTTTTTCTAAAATATTTTTTTAGATATTCAGTTTAAATACTTAACGTGTTTATATTTGGTCTTTCTTAATATTTAACATATGCATTTAAACTAATCTAAATTCCATTAGTTTGTTATGTTGTCTTTTCCTTGGTTTTCTCTTTTAAATATTTTATAACTCTCTCACTGTAATTTTTCTTTTGACTCATGAATTATATAGGAGAAAAAAATGTAAGGTTTTAAATATATGGTCTTTTTGCTATCTTTTCATTCTTGGTTTCTAGTTTAATTGCATTACCATCAGAGAGCATAGTCTGTATAATAGTGAAACTTTGAAGTTTGTTGACATATCTCTATGATAGTTAATTACTATAAATGGCCCATTTGCATTTGAAAAGAATGTATTGGCACAAAATTCAATATATTGCTATTAAATCAAACAATAATTCTGTTTTCAAATTTTCTCTATTCTTATTAAGTTTTTGTTAGGTCGATCTATCCATTTTTAATAAAGTTGTATAAAAGTTCCTAGTTTCAAAGATGTCCACTCTCACCGCTTTTCTTTATCATAGCATTGGAAGTTCTAGCCATAGCAGTTGGGCAAGAAAAAGAAATAAAAGGTACTCGAATTGGAAAAAAAAGAAGTAAAACTGTCACTATTTGTGGATGACATGATTTTATACATAGAGAACCCTAAAGACTCCCACCAAAACCTGTTAGAACTAATAAATGAATTAAGTAAAGTTTCAGAGTCTATATGAATATACAAATACCTGCTGCATTTGGATACAGTAATAACAAACCAACAGAAAGAGAAATTAAGAAAACAATCCCATTTACAAGTGCATCAAAACAAATAAAATACCTAGGAATAAATTTAACCAAGGAGGTGAAAGACCTATACATTGAAAATTATAAGACATTGATAAACAAAATTGATGAAGACACAAATAAACGGATATTTTATGCTTACGGATTGGGAAGAATTAATACTGTTAAAATATTCATACGACTCAAAGCAATCTATGGATCAAATGCAATCCATATCAAAAGCCCAATGGTATTTTTCACAGAATAGAAAAACAATTCTAAAACTTGCATGGAACCACAAAAAAACTCTGAATAGCCAAAGCAATCATTTTTTTTTTTTTAATAAACAATAAAAACATTTCTCACAGTTCTGGAGACTGGAACTGTAAACTCAAGGCACCAACAAGCCAGGTTCTGGAAAGAGCCATTTCCCTGGTACATATGTGTCTTTACATGGTAGAAAGAGTGAAAGATCTATGTGGAGTCTCTTTTATAAGAGCACTAATGCCATTCATGAGGTCTCTACTCCCATCACCTAAGCACCTCCCAAAGGTCCCACCTCCTAATATCTTCACTTTGATTTCAACATATGAATTTTAGGGGGAGAAACATTCATATCATGGCACCTCATCAGAAAGCATAGTAATAGGGGACACATTTCCTGCCCTCAAATTTATCCCCACAGTTTGTTCAGCAAAGTCCCTGGTCAAAGATCACTTCTCCTTGGGGATAAAGAGAAATTTCATTACTGTGTCTTTTCTTTTCTTGCTAACACTTGTTTTATAAATTTCTCAATTTTTTTTAAATTTTTTAATTTTTCAATTACAATTGGCATACAATATTATATTAATTTCAGGTGTACAGCATAGTGATTAGACATTTATACAACTCACAAAGTGATTACCCCCATAAATCTAGTTACTATCTGACACCATACATAGTTATTACAATATTATTAACTATATTCCTTGACTACTAAACTAAAAATGAAAAACATTCTTCAAAATTAACAACACTGTGTTAGCTTATCCGCACCTATAGAAATTTCTTCCTTCTACTCATATAATTGTTCCGCTTCCCTTTTTCATAAATATCCCTTGCTTTGCCTCCTAAACTCAAACCTATTCTTTGTGTTTCTGCCTGAATCAATGCTTCTGGAATAGCTATTCTTCGAATCTCAAATGTTTGTTTCCTCTCACTTTTATTTTTAGGTTAACACCCATAAGATTTTCATCTTCTGCTGATACACCCTGTATAATCTTATCCCCTGAATATGGGCAGGACTGGTGAATAAGATGGGGACAGCATGTCAGAGACTGTTACATTGTATGGTAAAGGTGGAAGGATTTTGCAGATGTAATTAAGATGTCTAATCAATTGACTTTAAGCTGATCAAGAGGGAGGTTATCCTAGTAGGGCCTTATCTAAGCAATTGAGCCCTTCAGATGAAAGTTTAGAGGTCAAAAATAAGTCACAGAGATTCTCCTACTGGCCCAGAGAAAGCAAATAGTCACGGCGTAGACTGACTCTGGAGGGGGCCTCATGCAAGGACCTAAGAACACTCTTTAGGAGCTGAGACCTAGCAAGAATACCAGGATTTCAGTCAGACAGCTGTGAAAACTTGAATTCTGCCAACTACCTGAGGGAGACTGGAAGTGGATCTTTCCCTATTGAATACCAGATGAGGACACAGCTTAGCAAACAATTTGATTGCAGACTGTGAGCAGAGCAGACCCACTTAACCTGTGCCCAGACTCCTGACCCACAAAAAATCTGTTAATGAATATTGAATGTATTTATTTTAAGAAGATAAATTGTGATAATTTATTATACAACAGTAGAAAACACATACAAAAGGAATACATTTTAGTTTTAGGGTCTTTTTTTTTTTTAATTTTTATTCCACATTACCTGTTTAACTATAAATATTTTAAACAAATCTAAATTTTTTTATTACTTGTATCCTCCTCATCACAATTTAATCAACCAAACTACCCTCTCCTTGCATCTTTCTGTTATCATCTAAACACAATGTTGTTAACACACACTCAAAATAGTCAATACTTAAATTTACTGATATATTTAATCAGTTCCTTTAGTTATTATTGTTTCTTTGTCTCCTAAGTCTATTTGTCAGAAACTGTTACTTTAATGGCTTTTATTCTTTTATTTTTGTCTTTAAATGTCCTAAATATATATTTTAAAGTAGTTGCCAGATTCTTCTATAAAATAAATTTTCTCAAGAGGGAATTTTACCAACCAAAAAAAGCAGTATTTTATTTTTTGTGTTTGTTTTCTTGTTTCTTCCCCTCTACCTTCTTCTTTTTCCGTCCTCCCTCTTTCAGTTGCTGAGATTGGGTAGCTGGACTTAGAGTCTTTAAATGTCACTTTGAGGCTCTGCTTTACTGTGGTATCTGTGATATTAGCTCAAATTTTATTCACACAGCTCTTTGTCCTCTTGCCTCCTGAGGCTTACAGTTTGCTAAAAGTTTTAGTTTCACGTAGTGGTGTAGAAATCTTTTCCACAGCTACCTTGTCTTAGCTTCTAGTAGTGAACCTGACTATAGCTGCTTCTCTTTTGTGCTTCTCTTTTGGTCCCTGTAAACACATAGAATCCTAGCTCTTGGCAGCCATTGCCCACTTTCAGAAACAGAGTCCAACAGGCTTGAAGTTTTAGCTTGATTTGTTACTTTATGTTTCTGTTCTATTTTTGGTTTAAGATAATCATATGCTTATCTTAAACCAAAGCAGCATATCTTACTACTTTATATATGTTGTAATCAGTACCGAAAGAGCATCAACTGCACATGAAACAATGAAGGATTTTGAATTAAAAGGGTTGTGCCTGAATAACAATCCAGCACCACTTTATTTATAGAGAATAACTAGTAGTTGATACTATGTCTCCAGATCTTGATTTAGTAGTGAAAAAAGTTAAAGAATATTAATACGAATACTATTAATTATGGCGATTAATTCTAACTTTGTAACTCTTCACATGTAGCTATTTCGAAACTCTACTTTTCCATACTAATGTTGAGGAAAAGTTGCTTAGATGAACATTTAAAATGAGAGATGAGAGTTAAAAAATACATTTCTTCTTTACTAATGTTACCAATAGACTATTTCTATGATTTCAGATAGTTTGTTCAAGTGGCAGATTTTAGTGGTTGATTCACAATCTTGAATGCATGCAACTATCACCTAAAGGAAACATTGTCATTATTTTTTTTCTTATTGAAGATAAGACATGGGATTTCTGAAGAACAACAAATTGTGGTACAAACACCTCAGTCTTTGCAAATTTAATTTTTTTCAAATGCTTAGTGTGTTTCTCCCCCTCTTCCCCAATTTATCTATAAAGAAAACAATTAACATGTTATTGGGAATGTTTAAAAACTTATCCAAAATCTATCACAGTGAAAGGAAAAATGATCTTTAGAGCTGAAGACATCCAGAGTGGATTAAGATTCCCTTTCTGTGATCCTACAAATTAAACATTCAGCCTTCCAGTATTTGAGTGTGTTATGTAATATGGCTGTTAACTTTAGTATCAGATACCAGCATGTCTTCAATGAGAAATTTCCCCATAAGTCTATATTTGGGCTGGATATCATTTTATAGAACTAAAAGATATCAAAATAAACAGTGGGTGAGGCACCTATTTGAGATTCTAATGTTTTTTATTAAGCAAGTGTCTATGTATACCTTAGTCTATGATATTAGCATATATTATTAGTATATTACAAAACTATCTCTCTCATTGACATTTAGCTTTTATTATCATTAAATGGTACATGCTGTTGCATTCTTACATATTTTAATTTACTAAATGTGGTGCTGTACAGGCCTGAAAATCCACTAATTGTCTTATGAATTCCGTACTTTGAGAAACGCTGGTCTAAGTCTTTAAGGATAAAATGAGTCTGTATAATGAAAAGCAGACAAAGATAAAAGTGAAGCAAAAATCAATGAGAAGTCCAAGTAAACAATGTGTCAAGTGAGATAAACTAATATTTTAAAGAGTCAAGTTTCCAAATGGTCTTTTTATAAAGTGATTTAAAAAATTTTTGACCACCATCCTCAGTAAGAAATACATTCATTTTTATCTTATCAATCCAGTATATATACACATCTTTATTAGTCATCTTTGGCCGGGTTATGTTATGGTAACAAATAACTCAAAATCTCTGTGGCTTCAAAACAAAGGTTTCTTCATCATTATGTTACTTGTTGACTACGTGTCTGCAGTGGCTCTGCTCCACACTGTAGCTCCCTCTTCCAGGCTATAGGGAGACTTGGACACTGCTCCAAGTAGCTTGCCATTCCAGGACTCGGGCTAAAGGAATAGCCTCATTCTGAGATGTGCTCATAGCAGAGGGAAAGAGTAAAACCCTGAGCCAAATGACATAATTGTTCTAAAAGCTACCGCTCAGGCTTGGCATGACTCACATGTTTACCTTCCATTGACTCTAATAAGTCCCATGGTCCCTCCTAAACATCAAAGCAACCCTCCTCCCACAAACCACACCCAGGAGCCCTGCAAGTCAACTGGTAATGGGGAAGGATAAATAATTCCTCAACAAGGAAATCTACCAATGTACCGGGATAAATAATTCCTCAACAAGGAAATCTACCAATGTACCGGGCATGGGGAAAGGGGAAAATAATTGTGGAAAACAGTGCAGTCCACCACATGTGTTTGTGTATGTGAGTATATATGCAATTGGACCAAAAATTCCCAAAATAATAATCATTATGTTTAATACATTTTGATATTTCTTACTGTATTGTTTTATTTTTTAAATGTTAGTTGCAGCTCACTAAATTAAATATTTAACCCACTAATTGATTACAACTAGCATTTTGTAAAGCACTTGTTCTAATATCCTAAGCAATTTTTTGCAGTTTCTAGAGTGTCACAGTCAGAAAGTGAATGAGTTCTTGATTATTGCTTTTCTTACAAGTGAATGAGATAAGCCCAGCCCATCTTCCTTTACTCTGACTTTAAGGATATATGATAGAAAGGGTAGAACACTAGAGTAAGAAGTTGGAGATTTTAGTCCTGGCTCAGCGACTGACTAACTGTGTGACTCATTCACTGTTTCTAAGTCTCAGTTTAGCCATCTGTGAAATGGAGGTAATGCCCCAAGGCTGTAAATCTACCTCTATAAGCAGAGGGCAGGAAAAGACTGAAAGAAGAGGTTGGTCAGTCCAGTCTGGTAATTAATAGAGTGTATTAAGGAAAAATTACATACGAGGCATGTAATTTTTTGTCTTGGGCAGGGGCAAGATGAAATGGATCACTGGGCCACTTGGCAGGCACCAGAGAATTATGTAGCATAAGGGGTGATGGTGGATAGTATATGAAATTACATGGTTGACTAGGTCAGGACAATAACCTGTTCTAGGACCCAGCACATAGCAAAAGGCAAGTACCATCAGACAGTCTCTAAGAGGGGAGGAGATTTGCAGAAAGCAGCTTCTGTTCTGACTTAGGCCCAGCTTGCAGGGCAGATAGACTCCATGTCATGGAACAGTCCTGTACACTGCCTAGCCTACCTCAAGTGATAAATGACACATTTATAGTGCCTGACACTGTTCTAAGCCCTTTACACTTAATAACTCATTTAACCCACACAACAACTGGCTAGGTAGGTGCAACTCATATCTTATTTTATAGAAGAAGAAACTGAGGCGCAAAAAGTTAATGATTTTTAAGCGGTGGATCTAAAATGCAAAACTGCACATCCTGGCATTACAACCATTATGTTTGGCTTCTAACATGAAAAATAATTTTTAACAAAATTTTTTTTCTAGTGTTTGAAACTACCACCTTTGAAATTGTGCTGTATTCTTGTTGTTCATTTTCTCAGAAACTAATGATCTGTTTTTGACTTTTCAGTGTCCCTAGTGAAAATTGCATATCTACTAACAGTGAAATTGGCAACAGTTCTGATGAGCAGATGTCTTGGTCCCAAGTCAGAGACTCAAAGCCAGATGCAGCTTCCTATTTAGTTCTGGCATACCTTTTGGTCTGTTGAGTCTCTCTCCCGAGGCACAGCGAGAACCAGTAACTTAGGCTCAGAGAGCATGATTGTACATTTGCCTAATAACAATAAGAGCTATGATTACTGCACATGGACTCGGTTAGATTATCAAAATTCAACCCCATTCAGCTTTGTTATATTAATTTTGTTGGAGTATATAAGTAAATGAGGGTTATCATTTGTCCCAAAGGTTTATGTTCCTGATATCCACAATGTAATCACTTTCTGGATTGCTTTTTAAAATGCTTATTTACAGTGACATTCAATCTTGCCACAGTGAGATCATTCCACCAGGAAAAACTAAAAAATGCTAAATCTGTGTTAAATTTCTTTTTCTTCTTTTTTTTTTAAAGAACCAATTATGTCAGGTTCTAAAGAAAGCATTTGAGAAAGTACCCTGTAATGAGAGCACATATAAAGACTTGAATAAAAAGACAGTTTCTGTTTCTGAGGGACTACTGTGGAGGAAAACTGTATACAGATATAATTTACACTTTATAGATTTATAATCTTAATCCAAAAACTAGATTTGTATTTTGGGGCCCATTTCTAACCAAATGTGTCAGTATCAAATAATAAGTTTTGACAAATTTATAATGTTACCACCACAGTCATGATATAGTCATTATCTAGATTACAAAAAAACCCTCTTATAATGCATTAATAAGAATATGAAACATAATTTTAAAAATGTACAAAAGATTTGAACACTTAACCAAAGATACATTAAGGCAAATAAATACACAAAACAATAATTAACATCATTATTCATTTAGAAAATGCATATTAAAAATTACAACTAGATACTATTACATCCACTAGAATGGTTAAATTAAAATGATGAACAACACCAAGTGTTGGCAAGAATGTTAAGCAACTGGAATCTCATATATTTACTAGTGGGAATACAAATGATACAGACACTTTGAAAAAAAAGTTTGGCAGTATCTCATAAAGTTAAATATACACTTATCCTATGACCCGGGGATCTTTCTTTGGGTATTATCCCTAGAGAAATTATTTCTATACTAAGTCTTATATATAGATGCTCAGGTCAGATTTATTCATAATAATAACCTGATGCAAACCAACTATCCCCCAACTAAATAATTGATTTAAAAAATTTAGCATTCCTATACAATAGATATTATTCAGCATTAAAAATGGAACTACTGTTGAATGCAACACCATGGATGAATCTCAAAGCAGTATGCTAAAGAAGCCAAAAGCAAAAAAGTACTTACTTCCAGTATCGACCATAGGTTAGACCATATAACAAACCTCGATACATTTAAAAGGATAGAAGCAATACACAGTATGTTCTATAAGTATAAAGACTCACTTTTTCTTCTAAGAATTTCATATGTGAGTGACTATTCCTACAGCTGTGTGGATTCCTACAGCCTATTACTGAAATGCGTGTTCCAGTTTCCATATATTTGTATATAGTTTAATTTTCTATTCTGCTAATCTAGAAAACATGTTCAGTTTAATTGGAACAGAGTATGGCTCTATGGTTAAAGGCTTCTTTTAGTTTATATATTGAGTCCTGTGAAATACTTTCGTTTGTTCTCTTGATTGTTATATCAATCACATTCATTCTATTTTCTCTCTAGAATAAGATCTGAGATTATCATCTTGCCTTTTATACTCTACAGAGGATTATAGTACTGCTGTTTCTAAAGAACAAACTGATAAGAGAATGGTGTTTTCATTATATGCGAACAGACACACACTGATATTTATATTCATATTTATCTTTCTCAACTTCAGATCTTCATATAATTTATCCACATATTCATTTCTTTATTTCCATTCAATGAGAGTGATATTTATTGTTCTCCACTGGGTGCACTTTTAGGCTGTGATTAACCGTGAAAGCTAAATTAATATTTCTAGAAGAAAGAAAATTACTATATTTGTCTAAAAAGAATTAACTATATCTTTAAAGCGTGGATAAAATTAAAAATATATGAAACTCTTAGGAATGTTTTTGGTGGTTGCTACCTAACTTCTTTATTTAAGTCTGGTTTATTGAATAAACCAGAATAAAACTGAATCATTTTTATTGTAAATTTCAATGGGTTTTGACAAGCAAATATAATGCTAGAGCACCACTATAGTCAAGATATAGATCAATCATAGCATCCATACGTTCCCTCATTTCCTTTTGTCATCAACCCTCCCCCCAACTTCGACCTCAGAAAATCACTAATCTGTTTTCTGTCTCTATTGTTTGCCTTTGTTATAATGCCATATAAATTTAGTCATAAAGTATGTAAACTTTTGAGTTTGATTTATTTCACTTAGCATAATTCATTTTATAGTTATCTTTATTGATGCATATATCATTTCACTCCTTTTATTGCTGAATGGCATTTTATTTATTGGACGTACCACAATTTTTAAATCTATTTATCAACTGAAGGATATTTGGGTTTTTGGGTTATATAGTAAATATTAGGTTTAACTTTACAAGAAACATTAGGCTGCTTTCTAAAGCAGCTATACCATTTTGCATTCTCATCAGCAACATATGAGAATTGTAATTGCTCTACATCCTCATCAGCATTTGATATTGTCAAAAATATTTTTAATTTTCATCATTCAAACAGATGCATAGTGATACCTCACTGGGGTTTTAATTTGAATTTCCTTAATGATTTATTGAGTTGAACGTTTTTTATCTGCTTATTTGCCAACTCAGAACTTGTTCCACAACCCTATGCTGAATAATAAAATAAAATGATAACTACTTTCAGAGGAGGCTACACTTGGTCTCATAGAAATATCTATTGTCCAGAAAAGGGAAAAAGAACTCATTTCACTTAACATCATGATTCTCAAGTCTGTGAGTAGTTTGAGGACAAAAAAATTATGCCATTATTAATATTAGTAGTAGTAGTAGTATTGTGTCAGCTTATATACATAATCTGGAATATATTGGTTGCTCAAAGAATGTATTTTGAATGAATCCTCCCCATCTCTCTTCTTTTGTTCTTGTCTAGATATAGACAAAACTGTGGAGCTAACTATACTAATTTTTAAACACACCCCAAGGTTCCTGAAAAATCATTTTTGAGATGTTCTCATCCTTGCTAACATACAAAGGGCAGACTTTACAACCAGGTCACCACTTCATGCAGTGCTTTCTCCAAGGCTCTCAAAAGAAATCTCTTTATATCAGAACAGAAGCAATTGGAATTTCTTTGCTGCATTTACATTTGAAACCTGTCTTATAAACCACTGTTCCTCTCCCTATACTTCAGGCTCTGAGACACTGGTTTTTCTTACCTAGGCCTGTGAACAATGATTTATCCACCCAAGTTAGTAATATTAAGTTAAATTTATGTGGGTAGGTTTTCAGCATACTTTCCATTTGGAGTTTCATTCTTCTTTCATAGCCTGCATATGAACAAACGGCTTTAGTTATAAATGTTTCCCAGTGAACCAGTGCTCCAGATGATAGAAATGAAACATTGTATTTCTTATAAAACTCTGACATGAATCCCACCAATCACCATGACACACAGCTGAGGAACTGCACTTGGCTTTGCTACTGGTGTTTTATCACTCCAAAGTGAACTGGCAGGATTTATAAGAGGGTAGGCAGAGTATTGTCAAGTGAACATATTCTTGATGGGCAGGGAGCAGAGGGACCAGTTCACTCAGTAGAAAGTAGAAATGATCACATTCTACATTGAATAACAACAATAATAATTGTCAATACTGTTTTTGGGAAGGAAAAAGGGGCAGCAGAAAGCATGGCCTTTATTTTAAAATGTCTTTCAACTCTGTCTTCTTTCTGATACCATAACCCCCTTTTTTCTCCCTACTGGCATGTGTTCATCTTGTTCATGTCAAATGAATAATTTGAAATAGAAATTTTAATTTGTACATCACTGTTGTTCATGGATAAAATGAAGGTGCTAATTTGCTGGTCTGCTGAATACCAATTCTCTCTCTCTCAAACACATATACACACTCACTCACTGGTACCCACATAAACTGCATTGATTATCATTTATAATATTTGCAGAACAACTAACATTGGAAAGCATTTTCATAAACCTATTGTATCCCATTTAGTCCCCACCCCCACCAAACATCTGTAGGTAGTTCTCATGCCCCCTTTCATCTGAGAAAGCTGGTGCCCACAAAGTTTCAGTGACTTGACCCCACACTGTCTTACTTTTGGCCTGGTGCTCTTCTACTATACTTGTGGGGCTGATAAAATCAACTACCTGAAATGGTTATTTTGAAGATTACATAAGATAATGCACATGGAGCACTTAACACAGGGTCTGGGAAAACAGTAGCTATACTTACAGACATCCTAGAAGAAACACATACCACACCAGGTACCTTTGTCTACCCCTTTCCACAGTCTGTTTGGATAGATATATTCCCATGGACACATTTCTCAAAAGTTCTTTCATCTTAATAAGCCTTAAAATAGTACTACTTTCTAAAGCCAAATGCATACTGTACGTTTAACACAGGATTTGTGTGTCAATAACTTCCAAAAACAGACAAGATGGCTATCTCTAGTTCCTAGAATAAAAATCCATGTTAAAAGTATGACACTAAAAACAGAAGTACAAACTTCTGTAAAACTCACTGTATTTTTTGATTATTGTACCTCAGTTAAATTCTGACAATTTGAAGTTTTTATATTTGTGTAAGAAAATTGTTCACAATACTTGTCTTAGGTTAGGTTGCTCAGAAAGCAGACTGAAATAGAGATTAGTGTGTACGAAGTGTATTGGGAAGTGCCCTGGGGTCAATATCTGTGAGGGGCAAGGAAGGCAGGATTGAGAACAGAGGATTTTGCAGCTGCAACAGAACCTCAGCCTGAAGCTGAAATGTCCATTCAGAGTTGATCTACATGGGTCTTTCTATGCACTCATCAACCTGTCATTGTCTGTAGGTTCTCTTTGTCTAAAAGCATGTCCCTAAATATAACTTGGCTGAGACCCATGAGCCACTAACATGCTCAGCAACTAAGAGTGAGGAATGAGACACGGTCCTGAAGCTGGTGTCTATGCAACACATCACAGCATCTATGACAAAACAGCATCGGCTGCAATTCTCTTTCTGCATCTCTCCCGTGTGCTTATCTATTCTTGATGCTTTCTTGACCTCATTATAGGAGAGATAACAAGCATAATGATGCCTATTGAATGTTTTTATTTTTGATTTCTCATAGTGGTTTACCATTATTTCTTTTATCTCTTTGCCTTTAAAGATACTAGGATTAGGAGTTATAAAAATCACCTAGCTTAATTTGCTTTCAACTAATGATCATAATTTGGGCTAAGGCCAACAATTCTGGCAGGAAACAAATGGCACACTCAAATAGAAATAATCAAGGAGAATTTAATGAAGGCAGTATTTAGAAATGTATGAATAAAAAGTTAGAGAAACTAACAATGAATGATGAAATCATTGTTTGACAGGAGCGAAAAGCCATCACTGCCCCTAAGCTTGAAAGGCAAGGAGAAGGGTAGGTCAAGAAAACTGAAAAAAGTAGTCTGACAAGAGCCAGGCCCTTTGGAAGAAGAGGGAGCTGAGTAAATAAATGCTCTAGTCTCACACTTCTGCCACCCTCTAATCTCCTGTTGGTGCCATCCAATGGCTGAACACAACCAGAGTGCTTCAGGTAAGACAGTCTGGATGAAGTCGATGGAGGTCAGTCAGCTTTCTGGGCAGAGTAGATCTGGAGCAGAAAATTGAAGGTCTTCCTTTATGGCCTGTGCCATTTCCAGTGCCATTCAAGTTTTTAACATCCATGTCAATTTTTGAAGCTTTTTTCTATAGAGTCAACTCTAATACATATCATTCTTAATTGCTTCCATGCTTGTCTCCTACAAACCCTTTCCACCCAGTAATTGGAATATTATTTTAAAAATACAATTCTCTTCTACCTACTTGCTGAAAAAAGTGCCCAATAACTACCAACTGCTTTTAAAGACAAAGGCCAATCATTTGAACATGACTCACAAGATTCCTGGTCTGATCCTGTGTACCTCTGATACAGCCTCATTCTCTGTCAGCCACCCCCTTGTGTACGTTTTTCATATTCTTGAACAATTTATCCTCCCTTTACCTCCCCTTCTACTGTTCCCTCTCTGTAGAATACACTGGGCCTAGTTAACCTCTTTTGGTCCTTCATACCTTCACTCTGACATCTATTTCTTCAGGGAAACCATTTTGTCTCTTCCTTTTCAAGACCTTCTGGCCATGCTCTTATAACACCCTTTACATTTTTTATCATACCACTTTTCTAAATTTAAAAATTTATGGAACTGTTTCCTGTGTATTTTCCCTTAGACTGTACATTCTAGGAGGGCAGAATCTAGCCACAATGTCTTCTGGCACATGGTAGGTACTCAGGAAATATTTATTGAATGAGAATATGAATGAATATCTGAATGAATGAGTAAATGGCGCTGGATGGACAATTTCCCAAACTAGACAGCTCACTCGTGCTTAAAGGAACAGCTGTAAAGAGTCTGTGATGATCACCGGTTCAATGTTGCAAAAAGATTATATGAGACCAGTATTGCCAGAACTTTCTATGTTATAACTGAAATAAAAAAGAACCTTGATAAAAAATTTCTTGATTTTCAAATGTTGGTGACTAATTCCAACTTGTCTTAAAATACAAATGAAAACACTCCAATGAAAACACTGTATGAGCTGAATTCAACCAGGGCCTTCTGTTTTAATTTTTGGGATAGTCAGCTTCAAGAAAGTAAAACTTCACATCAGAGGTTCACTGTTTAGTATGTTAACCCAAAACATTTTTCTTCTGATGTTTTTATGTCTGGTTTAACTCTAATTTATTTGTAATCAATTAAGGGTCTATTCTAGCTTTCACGTAATCATAATAAATCAAGATATTTTAAAGGAATAATTAGAGGCAGAAGACAAGATCTATGGAGTAGTCAAACACTCGTACTAAAAATATGAATTTGTAAACATTGGATCATCTGGCCTTTCTAATAATTACTTACAGAAAATGCATTAATTACAATGAGTAGTGTTGTTTTATAGTAGCAAATTATTTTTTCATGGACATAAAAGTTTGCTTGAAGACAAATTGTACCAGGAGAAAACATTTCTGTTTCTGTGGACTTCATCAGTCATTTTGGCCCTTTTCCTAGTATGTCTGTTCATTATGCACTTACCAAAAACTTATGTACAGCAAGTACTGAAGACAATAAGTTGAGGGAAATTGGGGGGCAATTATACCATGAAAAAATAAAATTATCAAGGAAATGATCTGAACTGCATATAGCATGCTTTCAGGAACATGGCATAGATTTTTGAATACTCTCATGAAAAGGGATTGGTTTGAGCTCTTGTTCAATCCAGTGAGTGTTCTGTTGCAAAGGGAAATATCCTTACCACTTTAATCCCCAGTTTTCTGAAGAGTGGTGGAGATCTCTTGCCATTTTTGGCTTTATATTTCCAAAAACTGTGTGTTATCTCTCCCATTTTTCCATTGCTTAGATTGAAAACCATATTTAAACTACTGATATTAAGTGCTATCAATATCAAATGTCTTTCAAGCTCCTCCTTTTGGAAAGCTTGTGTGACTTGTCATAGATGATATTTTCCAAGTGAAGAGGTATGTGGCTTAACGAGATTACATATCATGGGCATATTTTTTTCCAACTATCTTTGCTAATGTTCAGACACTAAACATGAAGCCACATAGTAATTAGATCTTCACTAAATTGAAAATATCCTGACTATACTGGTTATATTAACGAATCATTTATAAACTCTCATTTCATTCTCCTAAATAGAAAGTTTCATCCTTAAGCTGAAAATGGACTCTGTCCTTTGAAACTTGGAAGCAAATTTTGAAGAAAAATATGTATTCTCTTTCAAATGGAATATGTCATTACAACGAGTACTTTTATAATAGACTTGATTTTATAGTGTCCTGGTCAAGCATCACATACATAACAATACATGTATCTTTTTGATGTAGTCATCTGTAACTGAGACCAGTGCTTTCTAGATACTTTCATGTCAAGACATACACAGAATGCATGTACAAGATACCAGAAGCTGCTTATGGTCTTAGAAGGTGGAGGCTGCCAACCAGAAACCCTGAAGTTTATGGGGATTAATATCACTGCATACTTTTAATCTATTCAGGGCACACTAGTTGTGAAGTTCTAACTAGGACCACCTACCTTTATTAATATTGTGTTTAAACATCAATTTTATGTAGCCAAAAGCAATAATCAAAATATTTTTAATATTTTAGTTATTTCCAATAAGCAACTTTTCTATTAGCTTACTAAACACAACCTTTCTCACTATCATTCCTAAGACTATATTTTCTATGTGAGTAGAAATCTTTTAAAGTAAATATTTATTTTTCATATGTATAGCATTTTAGGGCCCCCTTCAAGATGCAAAATGCAATCTCAAACCATTTGGTGTTTGTCACTTTATGGAGATTCTCATTTGGTAAGTGACAAGTTTTCTCTTTTTAAATAAACAGGTTTATGACATTCAGGGTAAGGTAAATAACAGGTGCTTTTCAGATGATATTTTTGAATTTTATCTTAATAATCCATAATGTATCCACTGAAGATGGGTGAGGAAGGTGAAAATAAAAAAGAATGTCTAGCATTAAATGACTCTGTTATTACAAAATTGACTCAAAATCAGTACTTTTTAATAGCTAAGTGCATTTTTTTGAATAGATGTTTGATACTCTTCCTAAAGGTTGCTCTTTTTCTCTGCTCCCTCTCCACTGTCAATGTGCTGATGGACAGATGAGATTAAATGGCATCCTCCTGACTCTCCATCTCTGTAAGTTTCATTCCCTTTAACATCAGTGCTTCGGGCTGTTGTTTCTCCCCATTGCCCTCCCCCCTTTCCACTCTGGAACATTTTATCTCATGAAGTATGTTGGTTTCAGTACATCCTCTAAGAAGACAGATGTTCTTAGTATAGTGCCTTTTTTTTTTTTTTTGTAATCACCAACCCATCTTCTTTTCCCATTTCCTATTTCATGGAAAAAATATTGGCATTAATATCAGCCATGGGTCATGGGATTTGAGATGTTTCCTATATCTCAAAGCTTGTGGTAATTGCAGATGCAATACTCTTTGAATACCAAAGATGTAACCATGCATATTTTCAAAGATGATTCCATGCTTCTGAGAGCTCAAGGAAGCAGAAAATATAAAGGATCTCCTAATTTTGCACTATATTAGGTAATCAAAAAAATAATATTATAGTGTTAATGCTGGAGAATGCTTATACTCAATTACTCAGCAGAAATTTATAAGAAAGTAGAAATATAAAAGCAGTCATATACCACCTTCTTCACCTACTTTTTTAGCCTTAACTCTATTATGAGGTGAATATGAGATAAATGTTAGGTGCCAGAAACCACGGCAGAAGCTAGAGAAGAAAAACTGGAATATCAGGAAATGTATTCAGTAGTTTCTGCTTGACAATCATGATTAACTTCCCATGTTAATTCATCAGAGTAACCTGAAATCTTGAGCCCGGGTTACTTTGTACTTTGGTTATAGGAACACTAGCTAAAAGCCATCACCAGTATTTCATACGCATTTTTTTCCAAGCAAATTATGACTTTTCACCTATTCAAATTGGTAATATTAATCAGTATTTTATAAGATTCAAGAATTGATTCTTAAACATTCTATCAGCATCCCAAATCTCTTCTTATTCATACCTGGATACTAACAAACCTCCTAGGATGGCTGTCTTCCCCTGGCTCCTTCAAGTCTTCTGTGTACCTTTTTTTTTAACCTGGTCTTCTGTTCCAAAAGGCTGACGTGAGCATCCTTGTCCTCTGGCTTCTTTCATGTTTAAATTAACCATTGGGAACCCTAAGAGGAAATTGGAGGGGGAGAAGAAAGAGAGGTCTGGATATTTATTATTCTTTCTTTGGGGTTACCTTAACCTGCATTTTTTTCTAAACTGCTCTCTCAGTAGACGTCTCTTCATGACCATCACCTTCCAGATGGTGGTAACTTCTCTCTCCATCTTTGCAGGCCTGGATATGGTGACAACTGTGCTGCTATTAACACCTTATTCTTGCAATATCATTTTTGTAAATAGTTTTCTGTAAATAGTTTTTTCAAATAAACAGTTTCTGTAAAATAACACCTCCTCTAAGTTTTCTTAATTTGAGTATGCTCTTTGTTTCCTATTGAAATTTATCATAGATTTGTGCTTATTATTGGGTGTTGTATATGGCTTGTATTTAATGTCACTAAATATGGTCATCTTAGCAATATAGATTTTGTAAAAGATTAGCATAGTTTTGCCACTCTGAGAATCATTAAATTACAGACCAGCCATAAAATACTTAGGACTAAACTTAACTGAAAGATAAGCAAAAGTTTGAAGGAATTTGAGAACAAAAAAACAAAACTTTAAAAAAGTTTGTTATTGGCTCCTAATTTTGGAAAAAATCACTAGGCACAGGCTGGATCTTCACAAAGAATATTAACATTTCTTATTAGAAGAAATCATAGTGAAATGGAAATGACTTTAACCAGAGACAGAAGAGGAATTTATAGCGAAGAAAGCATGCACTCTAATGAGACCATAGAAGAATCATAAATCCCACTGAAATCTGGCCAGTGTGGATTTGAACAACAGGGTTTAAAATTTTTTTTATAATGAGAACTTTTGCTTCCATAAAGATGAAATAGCTGAATTTTTTGTATTATTCCCTATAAGCACAGTTTAAAAATACTAGAAATTATAGGTTAAACAAATATAAGAAGACTGAAAGAAGGAAAAAAGAAGGATAATCAGCTAGGAACCTTGGAAACCATGAATAACATCGTGATAAGTTTCAGAGTTTTTGTTTTGGGCTCATAGATCCCAGGTTTGGAGATGAAGATGCAAGCAATATAGCTATGCCAATGGGTGAAATAAAGCAAGGTCTGTTTTCATGAAAAGCTTGCTCTCTTTAGTTGAAAGACCAAGAAAGAAGAAGCCATAAAAGACAAAAATACTTTCAGAAAGTACTGCTCTACATTAGCCATACACTATAGAAAAACTGCACCCTTATCCTTATCTGGGATAAAAAGATACCCTTCCCTTTTCCCTCTGGGTGGTGAGCAGCCCCTCAACACCAAATGTCAAGAGCCTGCACTTCTACCCTCACCTGGCAAGAATGAGGTAGCATTCCCTTCCCTTGCTAGAGTAGTATCATAGGAGGCCTACCGAAACAGAAGATTTAAATAAGATGCATATCTTACAACATAATATACAAAATGTCAAGCTTTTAATTAAAAATTAATTTATACCAGGAACCACGAATATTCTAACAATGAGAAAAGACTACACCAAAATGACAAAAATGTGAAAATTACCTAACGAAGATTTTACAGCAGTTATCATAAAAATGCTTCATTGAGCTCTTATGAACTCACCTGAAATATAAGAGAAAAATAGTGTTAGCAAAGAAATAAAGGATATAAAGAAGAACAAAATGGAAATTCTAGAATAAAAGTAAAAAAACTAAATGAATAGGCTTAACAACAGAATGGAGAGGATAAAAGAAGGAATCAATGAACTTGAAGATAGAATAATGGAAATACCCAATTTGAACAACTCAAAAAGGAAAGTATATATTTAAAACTCAGCGACTTGGGAAACTACTTAAAAAACATCTAACATTCATGTCTTTGGAGTCCAAGATGAGAGGTGAAAGAGAATGGACAGGGTTGGGGGCCTGGAAATTTTAAAAGAAAATAGCTAATTTTTTTTTTTAATTTTGCAAAACATATACACCGACAGATTCAAGAGACTGAGTAAATCCTAAACAGGATAAACAATAGTTTATTCAAGCCAAAATATATCATAATTAAACTTTCAAAAATTAAAGACAAAGGAAAAATCTTGAAGGCAGAAAAAAAAAATGATGCATTAACTATAGAAGAAAAAAAATCATATGACAGCTGATTTCTCACTGGAAATAATGAAAGTCAGAAGTAAGTGGCACATATTTTTTAAGTGCTAAAAAAAAGTCCATCCAATGAAAATATCCTTTAAAAATGAAGAGGAAACCAAGACATTCTCAGATAAATGAAGACTATGACAATTTGCTGCCAGCAGACCTACTCTAATAGAATGGCTAAAGGAAAATTTGTAAGCAAATAGGGAAGGATCAAAGAAAATTCTTAGAATATCAGGAAGAGAGAACAATGGACAAGCAAGACATAATGCATCTTTCTCTTTGTCTTACATTTTCTAAATTATACTTGACAATTTAAGCAAAAAGTATAACTATCTAATATGGATTTCAATGTCTGTAGAAGACACATATTTAAGAGAATTCTATTCTAAATAAGGTAGATAAGATGTAAAAGGAGATAAGATTTCTATGCTTCGTTCAAACTGGTAAAATGATGACATCAGTAGACTGTGATAGGTTATGTAATAACATTATAATGTAATACCTAAAACAGCCACTAGAACTATACGCATGAAGAGGTACTCTAAAAAGTTGTTATAACTCAAAATAGAATTCTAAAAAATATTCAAGTAACTCGTAGGAATACATTAAAAAGAAAAGAGAGAAATTAAAAAAGAGAAAACTCAAAATACAAAACAAGAAATGGCAAGCTTAAGATGTAATGCATTAATAATTACATTAAATACAAAGGGCCTAAGTATATCAATTAAAAGACAGAGATTGGCAGAGTGGATTAGAAAACATAACTCAACTACGTTATATCTACAAGAAACTCACTTTAATTATTATAGTATATGTAGGTTGAACGTAAAAAGATGCATAGAGATTGACTATGCGAACATTAATCATACCATACACAAATTACCTCAAAATGGATCTTAGTTCTAAATAAAAGAAGTAAAACTATAAAAATCTTAGAAAATAACATAAGAGTAAATCTTTGTGCCCTGGACAATGGTTTCTTATGTATGATACCTATAGCAAAACGACAGAAGAAAAATAGAAAAATTATATTTCATCAAAATGAAAAACTTTTTTGCTTCAAAGGACACCATCAAGAAAGTGAAAAGACAATCCACAAATTGGGAGAAATATTCGCAAATCATGTATGTGATAAAGGAGTTTTATCCAGAATACATAAAGGACTCTTACAACTCAACAAATAACCCAGTTAAAAAACAAGTAAAGGATCTGAATAAACAATTCTCCAAATAAGTTATGCTATTGGCTGAAAAAAACATGCAGATACTAAACATCATTAGTCATTAGAAAAATGCAATCAAATCCACAATGAAATGCACTTCACACTCACTAGGATACCTCAGTCAAAACAACAGACAATAACAAATGTTAATGAGGATGTGGAAAATGGGAATTCTCACACATAACTGGTGAGATTGTAAAATGATAAACCACTTTAGAAAACAGTTTGGCAGTTTCTCAAAATGTTTAAAATAGAGTTCCAAACCTATGTATATTCCCAAGAGAAATGAAGACATATGTCTATACGAAAACTTGTTCATTAATGTTCAAAGTAATATTATTCACAAAATCTAAAAGGAGCAAATAACCCAAATATCCAACAACTGGTGACTAGATAAATAAAAGTGGTATATCCATATAATGAAATATTATTTAACCAATAAAAAGAAATGCAGTATTGATGCTTGATACAACATGGAGGAACTTTGAAAACATAGTTCAAAATGAAAGAATTCAGTCACAAAAGCCATGTATTGTTTGATTACATTGATGTGAAATGTTTAGAATAGGCAAATCCATAGACAGCAAATAGTTTAGTGTTGCCAGGGGTTCAATAGAGGAAGAGATGGCTATGAGGCTTCTTTTCGGTGATAAAATGTACCAAAATTAGATAGTAGTGATGGTCATACAACTCTATGATTATACTAAAACCACTGCACTGTACAACACAAAGGAGTGAATTTTATGGTATCTGAATTACATAGCAATGAAGCTGTTATTTATAAAGTGTAAAGAAGAAAGAGGAAAATAAAGCAGGAGTGGTTATATTAATATCAGATAAAGTAAACTTTGGACCAAAGAAAATTACCAGAGACAAAGAGGAGGAATTACGTATAATATAAGTATCAATCTGCTAAGAAAACAGAGTTATTATAAATGTGTATGCATGAAACAACACAGTCACAAAATATATGAAGAAAAACTGATAGAACCGAAAGCAGAAATAGGCAAAATTGCAATTGTTCTAGAAGATTTTAACACCCATCTCTGAACAGCTGTACAGAAAATCAACAAGTAGATATCATCAACACCATCAACCAACAGTATCTAATCAACACATATAGAGCACTCCTCCCACTCACTGCAGAATACACAATCTGTTCCAGAATTCATAGAACATATACCAACATAGACCATAATCTGAGCCATAAAACAAACCTCAATAAATTTAAAAGAATTAAAATCATGTAGACTGTGTTCTCAAGCTAGAAATGAAAAACAGAAAGATAAAAGGAAAATCTCCAAATGCTTGAAAACTAAACAACAGATTTCTAAATTACTCATGGGATTAGAAAAAATTAAATACTTCAAATTGATAATTTAGTGTTTCACCTTAGAAAACTAAAAATAAAAGCAAATTAAAGCCAAAGTGAGCACAAGGAAGGAAATAATAAATATAAGCACAGAGATTAATCAAATTAAAACCAAAAAACAATAGATAAAATCAATGAAACAAGTAAAATGTCTTTTAGTAGGTGAATGATTAAACAAAATGTTGTGCATCTATATCATGAAATACCATTCAGCAATAAAAAGGAACATTTATTGATAAATATAATGCCTTGGATAGAACTCAAGAATGTTATGCTAAGTGATAAAGTCCTACCTTAATAGGTCATATTGTATGATTCCATTTATGCAGGATTCTTAAAATGACAAAATTATAAAGATGGAAAACAGATTAGTGTTTGCCAGGTGTTAGGGGTGGTTGAAAAGTGTGTGATTATAAAGTGGTAGTATAAGGGGATTCTTTATGGTTATCAACAGTTCTATTTCTTGATTGTGACCACAGTTACACAAATCTACACGTGATAAAATGGTATAGAACTATACATAAACATTTTATCAATATCATTTTTTGTTTTGATATAATATTATAATTATATAAGATATCACCACTGGGGAAACTGTGTATAAGGACCTCTCTGTACTATCATCTTTGCAATTTCCTGTGAATCTCTAATTATTTCAAAATCAATCATTTTAAAGAAAGTTTGCTGAAAGAGTTCCTTTTTATCCTTCTAGGACATGAATGTTTATTATTTATAAATGTCCACTGATGAACACTTTGGTTTAACTACTTACTCAAAAACAAAGGAAATACCAAAAACCTGTTTTTAAGTTCCGGCATATCTACATTTCACCTTTGTGACTTTGGGGAAATAACCTCTGTGAGGCTATCAACTATATTTAAAGAAATTTTATTTGGTAGACTTTGTGTTCTCTAATGTGTTATGCATTAGGAAACCTAGCCTACTTATGCCTGCAGCGGGCTTAGGTAGACCATGTCATACATTACAATGATTTGCGCACAATAAACGTTCAGTAACTACTTGCTGGATTTAATTGGATTGAATCATAGATAAAGGTCATATATATATTATTAAGAGATGTACAATATTAGATATTATTACGAATGTGTTTATGGTGTATGATGTGTTTAAATAGAGTAGGTTATGTCAAGGCAGAGTTCAATAAATGAAGCTGCCTTTGTGAAACAACAAAATCATGAGTAAATTTTGGGCATGAGAGGATGGTCTATGTACTTACAACTAGAATGTTTATAGTGAATGTTAATGCAAAATACTATTTACTAGGAAGGTTTACTCATCTCCCACCTGCTATGAGTGTTGTTGTTAATGACTGACATTTACCTTCTTCACCAGAGAGTTCTCAGCAAAGAAGGTTATTCTCACCTGGAAAGTTAATCCCAGCTCTGGGAGTTAACCACAGTAAATACCTAACATGGGGTACAAACTCGCCCCTTTGCTTCAAAGTGGGGCCAACTCCATGGTACAAATTGTACTTCAGAACTCCTCTGAGATCAGGCCAAAGCTACATTCCATTTGAAACTGTGGCCTTGCTTAACCTTTCCTCCGCCTTATTCTGTCCCTTCCCTGGCTCCCCTTCTCCTGTGACCTATCAATCAATCACATACTCTCAAATGCCCATCTCAATTCAAATCCTGAGGGGCCAGGGAAGTGGACTGGAATTCAAAAACAGATTACGTATGGAATTAGGGTTGCCAGAGAAAATACAGGATGCCCAGTTAAATTTAAATTTCAAAAAATAATCATACTTTTATTTTGGTATAAGTACATTCAAAATATTGCATGGGACATATTTATACTTTATAAAAGTTTTCAGTATTTCTGAAATTCAAATTTAATTGGGTGCCTTGTGTTTTCTTTGCTAAGTCTGGCAACCCTGTATGAAGTGGGACTGTGGTAGTCTTTAGAGTAGCAGCAGCAGTGTTTGCAAGTTTGTTAGAAATGCAGCATTTCATACCTCACTCAGAACTACTGAATCAGGATCCGCATTTTAACAAGATTCTCCAGGTGATGTACCTGCACATTAACATTTGAGAAACAATGGATGATGAAAGTGGACATTCTGGGGGTTTTAAGAGGATAGGTTCAGTCTAAAGGGGCAGCTGTTTCAGCTCCAGCCAATTGTTGCCATTGCAGGACAGTGGGTCTAGTGCAGCCAGATCTCTTATTTTTCCAAAAGAATCTAATTTTTATATAAAATTTTTATATTGATTTTTATATAAAAATCTCTTAATTTATAAATGTTGGCAACCAACTCGATATGTCATAAATACTTTGTGAGTCAGATAAAACAAGTCTTTGGACTGAACCCAATTTGTGGGCCATCTATTTTGTTACCATTAATCTAAAATAATTTCTACAGAGGTTCTTGAATGTAAACTATTATAGACATAACAAAATGATTGAGTGAAACTGACTGAAGTAGACCCAGTTTAACCGAAAGTAAATTTAAGTATAAATGAGCGTGTGCTGTATGTGAGCTTATGTACATACATCCAGGTATGTGTACATATGTATGTTGTGAATGTGTGCAAGTATCTCAGTATGTTTGTGCGTGCATGCATGCATGTTTATGTGCATGGCCATGTATTTGTACATGTGTAAGTACACATGCGTTTGTGTACACATGTAGTTACAGGGAGGCTCTAGTTTTTCACTTTTCCTTTCTTTTCTTAGCAGCTGCTGTAAATCTTTGGCTAGGAGTCTCAATCTTCTCTTCTTTCTGTCATTCTTGCCCCAAGCAGGGACGTGCTAGGGTACTGATTTCTCTCAGCAGGGATCTTGTTGCCTCATTAGAGGAACTATAGTTTCAGAAGCAGAGTAGCTTTTAAGGGGATTTTCCCCCTAATATTTAAAGAAAGGTGCTTTTGTGACTCCTCTGCAAAAGGGCTTCTCTTTCTGATTGAATGGTCCTGTCTCTCTCCCATAAGTCTTTTTAAATCTGTTCTGCCTGAACTGCAGACACAAGATGACTTTCAAACCCATTCCTTTTGAGGGAAAAGCTGATTAAATCTAAGCTGTAAGGATCTTTCTGATTGTAGAAATGTAGACTCAGTGATACCTTTCTCCCACTTGCTCTAAAAGTCCAGAATGTTCCAGTATTACTCTGTTACTCTGTTACATTGGTTGTGGTGAAATACACACACATGCATGTATGGACCCACAAGTTCACAGGCTTATATGCATGCATGTGTGTCCCTGCATAATCATGTCAAAGCCGGGGAAGTACACCAGTGGACGACCCTATCAATGCCTCCGTGCCCAATTGTGCTATACACACTGCATATGTGTCATTGAAATTACTTCTTCAATGTGGGGTGGGCAATGCTTTACATGTGATGATCCCTTCTGCCCCTTCAATCCCTTTATGATTATTTCTGGTGTTGCTTTTCTCGTCATTCATGGACTGATGGCCATTTTTGAAAAATGCTGGGAGTCAGAGGAAATCACTGGTACCCAACTAGAAGAATGATCAGGGCATATACTTAATGAGGATAAACTTAAGGCTTTAGCAATGATAGAACCAACAGATACCACTATAAAATTAGTATAATCTTATATTAAACCTGGACATCTTTGGGTTTGGGGCCTTTTTAAAGTCTCATGAACATTTTTAAGTAGACATAAATTCTGGCTTTTCCTCAGTGCCTTAACCTCAACTGGATCAACTGATATATTTGACTGGATGAAGTATATTTAATTGTACCTGTCTCTAGTTTATAGGAAAACAAATTCCATTTTTATTTTATTTTATATTTTAGCCATGTTTGTAAAAAATTGCCATTAAATTTTCCCTCATTGTAGAAAAGACTATATTCCTAACCATGGTTATTAGACATATTTCTTGGAAATCAACCATTTCGTAATTAAAAATTTCATGAAATTTCCATTCTATTCTTTAATATGACCATGTCTATAAATTTTTAAATTTCAAATTACATAGAATAAAATTTTTATTCCTTTGGCAAATATGTAGTTTAATTAGTATAGTGGTAGTTTGTTCATTAACTATTTTTTACTTACTTTCCAGTTTTTCTTTGAGCAATTAATAATAATGATAAATAGTACTTCAAGTTAAAATAGAAGGTCATTGTAAAATATTTCGTTCACTTAAAACATATGTTTGTCCACAAAATCTTTCCTTATATATTATTACAAAATAGTTTCTTCAATTCTCTCATTGTAGCTTGATTTTTAAGAAATGTCAATAATGTCAGCTAAGAACTTTGTCACTTTTACACACCTGTTACACTTGTTTTGTACAGTGAATACACACAAGTGGATGTAATCAGCCTATATGTTTTCTGGCAATAAATTTGGCACTTGGGGATTTGTTTACAACTCTAGAATCTGCTTGTTACTAAAGTGTCCCAAAAGATATAGCAAAGCTTCCAAAAGGGGTTTAACTCACTTCCAGAGAAAAATCTGGTTTATCCGCTCGCAGATAAAAAATATATAGACACTTTGAGTGAGCTTTATGATTGCAGCATGTAAGAATATCTATTCCTTTTACTTTCCCCTTGTGAAAATTAGATATAGTTGAACATTTGTGTTAGAGTGGGGAGGAAAGAAAATCTGTGCTCTCAAAACATGAAAATAAATCAAACACAGTTTATTCCTCTGAAATTTATCTGCATCACTGCATTTTTGCAGCCTCTACCTGTAAAAACAGAGTTGAAGTAAGTTCACATATTCATGCAACAAACATTAATGGAGGACTTACTATGTCGATATGACAGTAACCAAGACAGACATTGCTCTGCCTTCATGACACTGACCTTTTCATAGGGAGATGTACAAAGAAAAAGGTCAACAAACAAAATCATTGCAAATTTTGATAAGTACAATAAAGAAATTGCTAAACAGGATAAGGTCTACCCCAGATATAGCAACAAAGATCTTTCCAAGGAGAGGCTATTTTAGCTGAGATATGATGAAGCTAAAAGAATGAAGAGTGATTCAGGCAGAGAGAACAGCAGGCTTTGAAATAAATAAGAACTTGAGAATGGCTGAGGGGTGTGGAAATAGTGTGGGCTCCATGGAAAATGAAGTTAGACAGACGCAGAGACTACATTCCCTGTATTTAATGCATTTGGATTTATTGTAAATGCAAGGGGAAGCAATGGAAGATTTTAAACTAGATCAACGTAATTCGATTATTCTCATTATTTTGTAGAAAATGGATTAGAGATATGACTTTTTAAAAAAGGATAGAGAAATAACTTTTAGAAAAAGACTTTTTTTGGGAAACCAGGCAACCAAGGATGATGGTCTGAGCCAGGATGGAGCTAGAAAAAACTGGCACCTTCATGATAATATGTTGGAAAGGAGAATTGACATAAGTGGTTGATCACTCAGCACTAGGAAGAAAAGGAAGGAAGCAAAGATGACTCCCCTGTTCCTGGCTTGAGTATTTGAGTGTATCTTGGTGACTTTTACTAACAAAGGCCAAACTACTTTCACATTTCATATCTTCATGAGGAATATGACAGTTACTCTTACTTGTTAGTGTTTCAAGTGATGTTAACCACACAACATGAGACATTTCCCTTTTTCTAATGCTTAGCTATTTTTTATTGCATCATAAGTATAGATTTCTGCACTTACATGATACATTATATGAATAACGTTGATATCAGTTGTTTTTAAAAATGAAGAAAACACTTCTAGTCTTAAAAGCAATTTCTTGCATATATCCAGTGGATGTGACACTAACCTTTATTATGGAAAAATAAGCACAAGAGTTGATGTAAAGTTTTCCTTCAAGTATCCATTGTGTAGTCCATAATTCACCCTGAAGAGCTGGTATTGTGATAGCAAGAGGCTTCTCAAATATGTTCATAACAATATACAACTGTAGATTTCTGTTTTATACAGGTCAGTGGAGAACCATCACTGCTGAATCAATGTATCTAACTTCTTGAATGTCTAAATTTAAAAAGAATACATCCCTGCTAAGATTCCTATCAACTCTTGCTGATTATGTTTCATAAAAGTAAATTCTCCTATGGTGGGCTTTTAAAAGAACCAATTTTCTGCTCCTCTTGAGTATATGAGACATTCAGGAATTAATGAAAAAAGCAATGCCTGTCTGGTTTGTAAGCATCACAGTCCTATTTCTGCATAAATTCTCACAGGTCAACTCAAAAAACAGTTCAGGGTCAAAATCTCATCTAGTCACCTAGATTAAAAACTAATTTCTCTAAAGTATATTCTATATCGAAGCTTTTTCATGCAAATAAATAGCAAGGGCCTTATCCTCTCTTCTCTTATTAGTTGGGCATGTCATGAATCTGAACAGAACATTTTGTTCTGTACTCTAATTACATGCGTTATCAGGGAAAATCTATTCCTTGCATACATATTAGAAGCAGCTCTGAGAGTGCGGTTCTATCACAGAGTTCGTCACGGTAGCTCATTGTAATATGGACAGTTTAATCTTTTTGTTTCATACAAGATTAAAAGTTGTTTGATATCTATTTCTTTATAGCTCAGATGGTGAATCCAATTGGACTCAACCGTATCTAAGTACCATCTCTATCATGAAGATGGACTCCATTTTCCCAAATATACTAGATAATTATCTACCGTTATGGGGAAAATACTTTGTTGATGAGAAAACCCAAAAAATTGATTTTTAAAAAAATAATGTTTACTCACAACTAACTGGCTGAACAAGAGAAATCAACAATATCCTTTCCCTCCAGACCAACTGAGAAAGCAGAATTGTCACTCACTCACTGCCTTTTCAGCAGTCTAAAGACATCATTCTGTTTGGTCATTTGGTTTATTGGCTGTTGAAATGTGATGGCTACCTTAGAAATGAAATGACTTTTCAAAGCCCTTTATAGGATCTCAGGATATGTCAGTAAAAAAGAAAAAAAAATAAACAGATGGAATTTGGACACAAAGAAAAACGACCTTCACTCAAAAACTATTTATTAAAATGATAGTACAATGCACTT
>NW_011888822.1:7375603-7379747 GCF_000151845.1 Pteropus vampyrus | reverse complement strand
AAAATGAAGTTAGACAGACGCAGAGACTACATTCCCTGTATTTAATGCATTTGGATTTATTGTAAATGCAAGGGGAAGCAATGGAAGATTTTAAACTAGATCAACGTAATTCGATTATTCTCATTATTTTGTAGAAAATGGATTAGAGATATGACTTTTTAAAAAAGGATAGAGAAATAACTTTTAGAAAAAGACTTTTTTTGGGAAACCAGGCAACCAAGGATGATGGTCTGAGCCAGGATGGAGCTAGAAAAAACTGGCACCTTCATGATAATATGTTGGAAAGGAGAATTGACATAAGTGGTTGATCACTCAGCACTAGGAAGAAAAGGAAGGAAGCAAAGATGACTCCCCTGTTCCTGGCTTGAGTATTTGAGTGTATCTTGGTGACTTTTACTAACAAAGGCCAAACTACTTTCACATTTCATATCTTCATGAGGAATATGACAGTTACTCTTACTTGTTAGTGTTTCAAGTGATGTTAACCACACAACATGAGACATTTCCCTTTTTCTAATGCTTAGCTATTTTTTATTGCATCATAAGTATAGATTTCTGCACTTACATGATACATTATATGAATAACGTTGATATCAGTTGTTTTTAAAAATGAAGAAAACACTTCTAGTCTTAAAAGCAATTTCTTGCATATATCCAGTGGATGTGACACTAACCTTTATTATGGAAAAATAAGCACAAGAGTTGATGTAAAGTTTTCCTTCAAGTATCCATTGTGTAGTCCATAATTCACCCTGAAGAGCTGGTATTGTGATAGCAAGAGGCTTCTCAAATATGTTCATAACAATATACAACTGTAGATTTCTGTTTTATACAGGTCAGTGGAGAACCATCACTGCTGAATCAATGTATCTAACTTCTTGAATGTCTAAATTTAAAAAGAATACATCCCTGCTAAGATTCCTATCAACTCTTGCTGATTATGTTTCATAAAAGTAAATTCTCCTATGGTGGGCTTTTAAAAGAACCAATTTTCTGCTCCTCTTGAGTATATGAGACATTCAGGAATTAATGAAAAAAGCAATGCCTGTCTGGTTTGTAAGCATCACAGTCCTATTTCTGCATAAATTCTCACAGGTCAACTCAAAAAACAGTTCAGGGTCAAAATCTCATCTAGTCACCTAGATTAAAAACTAATTTCTCTAAAGTATATTCTATATCGAAGCTTTTTCATGCAAATAAATAGCAAGGGCCTTATCCTCTCTTCTCTTATTAGTTGGGCATGTCATGAATCTGAACAGAACATTTTGTTCTGTACTCTAATTACATGCGTTATCAGGGAAAATCTATTCCTTGCATACATATTAGAAGCAGCTCTGAGAGTGCGGTTCTATCACAGAGTTCGTCACGGTAGCTCATTGTAATATGGACAGTTTAATCTTTTTGTTTCATACAAGATTAAAAGTTGTTTGATATCTATTTCTTTATAGCTCAGATGGTGAATCCAATTGGACTCAACCGTATCTAAGTACCATCTCTATCATGAAGATGGACTCCATTTTCCCAAATATACTAGATAATTATCTACCGTTATGGGGAAAATACTTTGTTGATGAGAAAACCCAAAAAATTGATTTTCAAAAAAATAATGTTTACTCACAACTAACTGGCTGAACAAGAGAAATCAACAATATCCTTTCCCTCCAGACCAACTGAGAAAGCAGAATTGTCACTCACTCACTGCCTTTTCAGCAGTCTAAAGACATCATTCTGTTTGGTCATTTGGTTTATTGGCTGTTGAAATGTGATGGCTACCTTAGAAATGAAATGACTTTTCAAAGCCCTTTATAGGATCTCAGGATATGTCAGTAAAAAAGAAAAAAAAATAAACAGATGGAATTTGGACACAAAGAAAAACGACCTTCACTCAAAAACTATTTATTAAAATGATAGTACAATGCACTTTGTCTAGATGTGACAAGTCACAAATAAAAAATATGGGAACCTGTATAGTTGTTGAAATTTAAATTATGTGGCAGCTTTTCATCAGAAATGCAACAGTAATTTAGAGTTAGGCTCTCCCAGCAGATTTATGTTTCAGTAAACAAACAAAAGGACTTTCTTGCCTGCAGTGCCAGCCGCAAGAAAAGAGCCATGTGTGTTGGAAAGAATATTGAAGAATTGATGTCATTTATTATTCTCATTCAAATACTTACATATTTTGCCCATACTTACATTCATACTGAGGGCCAAATTAATATCAGTGAGAGTTAGTATGTGTCCATCAGAATATACTGGAACACCACGTGTTAGAATAGCTGGAGAGTGGAGTGTTGGAAAGAGGAAGCGCTTTTCAATTATTTAGCCTGCAAAATTTCTAGTTTAATTTTTGAACTATGTAATGGCATTATTTTACAATGAGAATGATTTTCCAACAAGTGCCTAGTACTGTGCAAACGAGGACATGTTTTGTTACTCAATAAAAATGAAGAGAGTGGCTTTGAATAGTAATGAAAGTTTTGATGAGCAGTTGTGAATCTTTGGGAAAGTGTCCTTTATGCCTTAAAAGGAGCAGCAAACGGCTTACCTTGTCTCCCCTGAGATGAGAATGGGCACTGTTGCTTCCTCGTTCTTATTAACATCACCAGTCACTTTGGAAAATGTGAGATGCTGGGGAGCTTTTCTTCCCAGGCCTTTTTACTGGAAAGATTTAGAGGCAGATAACGAGGTTATAGGGTCAGGCTACAGAAAGTTTGGTCATCCAGTTCTCCTTGCAGAGAATATACTATTTCACTAGCCTTTGACAGTGGAGTTGATCAAACTCAGCTGCTGGCTGTCATTGCATGCCTTGGGGGTGATTTTTTAGGGTTCTCTTCTGTTTCTTATTTTTTTAGCATAAACCTCCATATGCTTTTAGGATGTATGGCCGAGCAGTCACACCTACCGGGCTTCTAACAGGTTCTTAAGGATGTGGACTTTCTGTGTCTTCAGCTTTTCTCTATTCCAAATGGAGTGAGGTTCTATATCTAATCCATTCTAATAGAGGCACTTTGGGGAAAAGTCTGTATGTTGTGTCTGGCTATTATTATCATATGTAATAATCTTAAAGCCCAACTTGTTGGAAGCCTTTTTTTGAATTCCAAAGACTTGCTCTTGGAAGAAATATGTTAATTAAAGGATGGCCACCTTTATCTCTCCTCTCCAACTCTGGTGTTAGTCAGCAATTGCAATAGGGTAATTTTGAAAATGAAAATGTTCTGTCATATGTATTCCTCAAATTGAAGGCATAAAGCAAATGAATCGTGATGGAATAATTATCAGACAGTGCGAATACTTTTCAGGAAAGAATATTTCTTGACCTTTTCTAAATAGCAAGCACCTTCTCAATCTTAGAGGAGAGATGTAGTTTATTTTATAAAGTATGAAAATATCTGGGGACATTAAGAAATCAAACATACAAATAGAGGGCATATGAGAAGAGATTAAGATTCTAATTTGAATTGTTCCTTAAAGGATGCAGACTTCCTTTCTTTAAGAATTGTAAAACACTCTTTCAGTTTAAGCATGGCAAAAACCTCTGAGATAACGAATAAAGAGGAATATTTGTAATGTAGTGATTGTGTGATTAATGAAAAAATGATGTCTAGTTATACATGAACTGTTGCTACTTTGGGCTATTTGCACTTAATGAATCAGAAAAAGTATTCTTTATATGTATATAGATATGTATTTTATATAAATATAAGTAATATAAATATATCATATATTAATTTTGGATAAATATGCACATTTGTATATAAATATAAAAATAACTTTATATTTATATATATACCTATATTTATTTAATGAAATTATATTGTAGGGTTTGTTCTTTTCTTTTGCTGATATTATTCTTTTGGCAAATATTATTAAATGGTAACTTCTAAACCATGGATAATATATGTGACCAATTTCCTCTCTTCATAAATGTAATTAAACGGGAGAGTGAGTCAAAGATATGCTCTAGCTTCTACTTTATTTTTATAGGCACTTGGTAATGATGAACTGAGCAACCAAGTGTCTGTGTAAACTGATGTAACTTTTTGTACTATGAGCCTAATTATACCTGTGGTTAAACATAAGCTAAATTGATAGCGAGTACACTTTTAACCTGAAACATAGTCTCAATAATGCTTATAATCACAGG
>NW_011888822.1:7375235-7375553 GCF_000151845.1 Pteropus vampyrus | reverse complement strand
AGAGATGTAGTTTATTTTATAAAGTATGAAAATATCTGGGGACATTAAGAAATCAAACATACAAATAGAGGGCATATGAGAAGAGATTAAGATTCTAATTTGAATTGTTCCTTAAAGGATGCAGACTTCCTTTCTTTAAGAATTGTAAAACACTCTTTCAGTTTAAGCATGGCAAAAACCTCTGAGATAACGAATAAAGAGGAATATTTGTAATGTAGTGATTGTGTGATTAATGAAAAAATGATGTCTAGTTATACATGAACTGTTGCTACTTTGGGCTATTTGCACTTAATGAATCAGAAAAAGTATTCTTTATAT
>NW_011888822.1:7368702-7375185 GCF_000151845.1 Pteropus vampyrus | reverse complement strand
CAATAAAATTACAGAAGCCTTGACTTTGTAATACATTCCACTCAAACCCAGTGAAGTATATTTCCATCATTTGATTCTCATTGAGGTCCAGGAATGTTTCCGTAGCCCAAACACAATGCAAGGAAATATTTTGTAATTCAGCGCAAACTAGATTACTGAGATCCTACTTCTCATGAGGTTTATTTTCAAGTGGGAGAAATTATAAAATAAGTGAATAAGCAAAGAAATTATTTTTCACAAAATTAAAAAAAATTCACACAAGTAATTGTGATAATTACTAGGAAGGAAACCAATAGTCTTAAAACATAACTGTGGCCACCAATGGTAGGCATCAAGTTAGGCTCCTCAGAGATGACCTTCCAGAAGACACTTGAAGGAAGATAAAAAGCCAGCCTTGCAGAGAGCCTTAGAAGAAGAAACAGCAAATGCAAAGTTTCTGAGGGACGATAGAGATTGGCTGTTATAGGTATTCACAGAAGACTTGTGAGCTATTGCCTTAGTGAGTGACTGAGTGAGGAAGAGAGCATGATGAACAGACCCTTTGGATTTGGGGTAGAGCAGAAAGAGAGGGGAAATAGAAATGGAAATGGAGGAGTTCCCTCCAGTGGCAGATTTTATCTAATTTATGCTGTTAATCTGATCACTCTCCAACCCACTTCACTCGTATTGCCTCCAAAAAAAAAAAAAAAGTGTAAAAAAGTAAAAAGAAGTTTATTATGTTCATCTTCAAAGAATGTCAACCCTAATATATGAATCATTCTACTACCATTGATATAGAATCTATCAGAGAATTAAGATCTTATTATAGAAAAATAATCCCAAATTTTCTAATCACTGTGCTTATTAAAATGCTTGCTGTGGTATCTCATACTTAGGGCAAATAATGTTGGCACCATCAATAATCTTGTATCAAATAAAACTGATAAATTACAAACTAGTTCACAACTATTTGGCACCATGAAAATAACCTTTCACTATGATGTACCTTAATATTACAGTAATTCCATGGCTATTCAAAGGGACATTATAAAACACAGTGAGTTCCTGTGCAAATGATCAATAAGCATATGATAAATCAACCACCTAACCTCAATGAAAGAAGTACAAGTTAAAATAATAAATTAAAAAATATGAAAAGATATTCAACATTGTAATTCAAGAACTTAAAACGACATTGCTTTTTTCTCTTTTACCTATCAGATTAGCAGGAATTTCAGATATGACATTATCCAATGCTGGTAAAAATGTGGAGTATGTGCTTTCAAATACTCTTGTGGGAGTATATTTGGTATGATTTTTTAAAACTCATTGTAATAATTGAAATATATTATATTAGTTTCAGATGTATAACATAAGGATTCAATATATGTTTATTTTGCAAAACGATCACCACAATAAGTCTAGTTAATGTCCATCATCACATAGTTACATTTTTTTGTGTGTGATGAGAACTTTAGCTTTTCACCAATGAGTATGAATATCAACTGTGGGCTTATTATATAAGGCCTTTATTATGTTGAGGTACATTCCACTTTGTTGAGATTTTATCATAAATGAATGTTGAATTTTGTCAAATGCTTTTTCTGTATCTTTTAGGATGATCATGTTTTATCCTTTATTTTGTTAATGTGGTGTATAACATTGATTGATTTGTGGATATTGAACCATACTTGCATTCCTGAAATAAATCACACTTGATCATGGTGTATAATTCTTTTAATGTATTGTTATACTTAATTTGTTAATATATTGTTGAGGATTTTTACATCCATGTTCATTAGGAATATTGACCTGTAATATTCTTATCTTGTAGTGCTTTTGTCTGGTTTTGATATCAGGGTAATGCTAGCCTCTTAAAATTGATTTGGAAATGTTCCCTCTCCTATTTTTGGAAGAGTTTGAGAAGAGTAGGTATTAATTTTTCTTTGAATGTTTGGTAGAATTCAACAGTAAAGCCATCTGATCCTGGACATTTTTATTCATTGGGAGACTTTCAATTACTAATTCAATCATCATACATATCAGCCTGTTTAGATTTTCCATTTCTCCATGATTCAATCTTGGTTGGTCGTACATTTCTTGGAATTTATTTCTTATAGGTTATCTAATCTGTTGGCATAAAATTGTTCATAGTAGTTTCTTAAGATCCATATATTTCTGTTATCAGTTGTAATTCTCCTCTTTCATATCTGATTTTATTTGAGTTTTCACTCTCTTTTTCTTAGTCTAGCTAAAGGTTTGCCAATTTTGTTGTTCTTTTAAAAAAATCAGCTCTTGGTTTCACTGACCTTTTTTTTTATTGTCCTTTCAGTCTCTATTTCATTCATTTATGCTCTGATCTTTATTTCTTTTCTTCTATTGATTTTATATTTAGTTTTTTTCTTTTGTTTCTAGTTCTTTGAGGTTTGAAGTTAGTCTGTTATTTGAAAGCTTTTTTTTTTTCTTAGTGTAGGCATTTATTATTATAAACTGTCCTTTTAGAACTACTTTTGCTGCATACGATAGTTTTTCTATGGTGTGTTTTCATTTTCATTTGTCTTGAGATATTTTTTGATTTCCCTTTTGATTTCCTCTTTGACTGATTGGTTGTTTAGGATCATGTTTTTAATTTTCAAATAACTATGAGTTTTGCAGTTTCCTTCTTATAGTTAATTTCTAGTTTCATATCATTGTAGTTGGAAAGGTACTTGAGATGATTTCAATCTTCTTAAATTTATTAAGACTTGTTTTGTGGTCTAACATGATCTATCCTGGAGAATGTGTATTCTGCTGCTATTCACTTAGTTTTATGTATGTCTGTTAGGTCCATCTGGACTAATGTGTAATTTAAGTCCAGTGTTTCTTTATTGATTTTCTGTCTGAATGATCTATCCATTGTTGAAAGTGGGGTATTGAAGTCTTCTACTATTATCATATTGCTGTCTATTTCTCCCTTCAGATCTGTTAATACTTGTATATATTTAGGTGCTCCAATGTGAGATGCATAAATTTCAATGTTTATATTCTGTTAATGAATTGACCTCTTTATATAGTGAGATGACATTCTTTGATTCTTTTTACAGTTTTTACTTCAAGTTTGTTTTGTCTAACAGAAATATAGATTCCCTGCTGTCTTTTGGTTTTCATTTGCATGAAATATCTATTTTTATTTCCTTCCTTTGAGCCTATGTGTGTCTTTAAAGGTGAATTGAGTCTCTTATAGTTAAAGTGTAGTTGGGTCTTGTGTGTAATTTTTTTATTTATTTGTTCTTTATCAATTTAGCCACTCTGTATCTTTTGACTGAAGAATTTAATTCATTTATATTTAAAGTAATTATTAATAAATATGAACTTACTATTGTCATTTTATTAATTGTTTTCTGGCTATTTTGTAGTCCTCATGATATGATGGTTTTATATAATGGTACACTTTGATCCTTTCCTCTTTATCTTTTGTGTATCTACTGTAGATTTGTGCTTTGTTGTTAACATGAGGCTAACATAAAACATCTTATAGTTATAAAGGTCTTTTCAGCTAATAACAACTTAACTTTGAATGCATATAAAAGCTGTACATTCTTACTCTCCCTCACATATTTTATGTTTTTGATGCCAAAATTCACATCTTTTTACCTTTTCTATCCATTAACAAATATTATAGTTATAGTTATTTACAATATTTCTGTCTTTTAACCCTTTATACTAGAATTATCAGTAATTTACCCACCCCTATTACAATAGTAGAGTATTCTGAATTTAACTATATATATTTACCTTTATCAGTCAGTTGAACAGGCAGCTCCATTCAACAACACCTGAATATATCTTTTTTTGCCCGAGTCACTTGGCCACCTCTCACTGCATAGGAATCTGCTGAAGTAAGTAATTTAGCTGGAGTAAGTAATTTTGTTGCCTGCACAAAATTAGGATGTTGTTAGTAAAGACAAAGGGGAGAATGGATATTAGATCGGCAGTGAACAATGTCTGCCATACTATGAAAATGCTGCTCTTACAGTTCAAATGACTCAATCTGGTTGATGCTCACGAATACATCCTTGTGGTTTGTTACTTTTTCTTCTCTATTTCAAGCACAGATGAAGAGAATGTGGGTACTTTATGCCAAATTTCCATGACTGCCTTCATCTGTTTCACACCCTCATAAAACTGATGCAATTGTATAGCAGGAAAGATTTTCCCAGCACATCATATCAGAAGATGGTATTGCCAGCTTACCACCTGCTAGGGTTGTACTGAGATTTCATAACCCGGGTCTAAAATGGAAAAGGGCAAAATTAACTAAACTAAACTTGTCACTGTCAGATATATTATCTACAAAGAGATCAGGGGACTATTGGAAAATGTACCATTGATCATGTTAATACTGTATGTCATGATGGTTTTATGCATCCCGTTCCCTTTGATAGCATAAAACTCTAACTTCTTAGCATGACATTTAATGACCTACGTAATTTGACCTCTTCTTACTTCACCACCAAGTAGTCCTCAGCCTTGCCTCAAGTAGCATGAAATTACCTGCCTTTCCTGGTATCTATCATGTTGTTGTTCCTTACTCTGCCTTTGTTCTTGCTATGACTTATTTCAGGAGTGTCCCTGCCTGACTTCCTCATCTAGCTACCTCTTTCTCATTCTTTAAGTCTTTGGTTCTCAATTAGGGTGATCCACCCCACCACCATCCCCAGCCAGGGGATATTAGGAAATGTTTGCAGACATTTATGGCTATCCCAGCTAAGAAGAGGGTGCTACTGCATCTAGTGGGTATTGGCCAGGGTTATTGCTAAACATCCTATAATTCACAGAACAGCTCTCCACATCAAAGACTTATCCTGCTCAAAATGTCAACGATGCTGAGATTAAGATACGCTGCTTTAAGTGTTGTCTCCTACAAGAAAAAAAACTTTTTCTGATATTTATAAGACCATCTTAGGTACTTTCTATAATATTGTCATAATACTACTGAGAACCTCTTAAGAACCTTATACTTTGGTGATTAAGAGCTTGGACTTTAGAGTCACTATCTCTGATTTTGAATTCAATTCCACCAGTATGTGTCCTTTGGTAAATGACTGAACTTTTGTTTCTCAACTGAAAAGAAAAACTGTTTTTTGTTTTTTTTTAAATCTAATTTATGGCATTATGGTGAGGATTGAATGGCACAATGCATGTAGAGTACCTAGCATTGTGCTAGTATACAGCTGCTGTTATTGTTATTATTGGCTTATAATTATTTATTGCCCTACATCTAGGATCAGGGGTGGATTTATAAAGAAGCCAGTGAAGCTTAAACTTCTGGGCCTCATTTTGCTTGGGGGCCTTCCAATGCCCTGTATCTAATTCTGCATTCAGGATTTTACATTATTGTCTTAAAGAACACCCCCAACCCTACTTTATCTCCTGGTGTATAAGCTCCAGGTCCTACAGAACTTACACCTAAACATCCTGGTAGAACCTAATATAAAGCCTTGATATTTGGGACACAGTAAATATTCATCAACGGCATCAATAAACTACACAGGACTAGAGCCTCTTCATCAAGTGGCTAACTAGCCTGAAGTGAAATGTGTTTACACACTGTTGTTTGGTTTTTAAAAAGATTTCCAATCCTAAATTCCCACTGCTGTCTCTCTTTCTTATTAGTGGGGTCCTCTAGAAGGCATTTCACCTATCATTCAGGAATCAATAGCATCTCTTTTCTTTTGTTCTCTCTTTCCAGTAGAGGATTCACCATTGTTACAAGGACAATGGGGAAAGAAAGTATGTGTTATCGCTGATTATTTACTGAAGGGGATTCTGATGTAACAGCATCAACAAAGCCCTGTTTCCATGGGGATTACCTGGGTCTTGGAAATACTTGTTAGCATAAACTTCAAGCTATTATCATATTTTCTATACAATTATCTGATTTGCATAACTCCTCCCTCCTCAACCTCAGCTGACTCTAACATTCCACTCTATGTTTGTGTATGTGTCTATAACTGGCTTCCAGCCTTCCAGTGTCAAGGTTGACATGACAGGAAGAAAAGAACTGGAGAGGTCACAAAGGAAAAAACCCACGGCAGTGAAGTAATTCTGAAGCCCGAGCTGGCACTGAAAAATACACTAGACATTGGAATTCTGACTGCAGAGAAGTCCAGTGACAGACACCTAATAAAAATGGAAAGATAATAATAGAAACAGGATTGCAAGAAAATTAAACTCTTGGGCTGTTAAGACTCAAATAAGAATGTGAAGTAATTATACAAATATCAAACTTTCCTCATTGTATAGCTGATTGTTCAAGGAGGATACTTATAGCTTTTCTTCTCTTAAATATGACCTCTCCTCATTATTTGACAGCATCTATCCTTGAGAGTAGAAATCATACAGGTCTTCATTGAAAAACCATAAGCAACATCTCTTCCTTGACTGATTTCCACCAGTGACTGCTATTTTATTAGTGCTTATTCTGATTAGAATAGAGGCTGATGAGAGAACAGCCACATTTTA
>NW_011888822.1:7365223-7367380 GCF_000151845.1 Pteropus vampyrus | reverse complement strand
TATATATAATGTCAGAACTGAATCTGGAACCTAGATTTTGTGATTCTCTACCTAAATTCTTTTCTCCAGTACTGGTATTCTCTACCTATTCTATTTTAAACATTTTTTAAATCCAAAAGTTCTCTCACTAAAAGTTCACTGAGAAATTTGTTTTGTTAAATTATTTTTACATGATTCATGATGTTTTGCTTATTATAAAAATTAAATAATCCTTTTCTACTCAAGATGGCAAGAGCAGGTAAACACTATGCTTGTCCCCTCTCATGACCACCACAAAATTACAACTAAACTACAGAAAAACTGTCATTCAGAGTTACCTGAAGTCTACCTACACAGAAGTCCTGTAACTAAAGGTATACAAAAGAAGCCACTTTGAGACTGGCATTAGGGGCAAAGATGAAAAACAGACTAGTCCCACACCCACATGTGGTGGTTCAAAATCAGGAGAGATGTCCTAGCTGCAAAAGTGTCTGTGAGGAGGGAGGGGTCCCAGCCCCACAACAGAATCTCCAGCCTGGGGCTCCAGTGCTGGGAAGAGAAGTCTCCACAACTGCTGACTGTGAAGACCAGCAGAGACTGTGGCTGAGTGAGACAAAGGGCTGCTGGAGTGCAAACACTCCTCTTAAAGGGAGTGTCTTGTTTGATGACAGACTTACTTTCTCTGAACTCCAGCACTGGGACAGCAACTTAAAAGGCACCAGAGACATATGGAGAGAAATTGAGTTATCTAGCTTCAGGGTGAGGACTGGAGGGACAGCTTACTCCCAGACAGAAGCCATTGTTACTTTGCTGAGCCTTCTCACCACCCAGCGTGCAGATGCAGGCGACCACCATATCTGAGTGCCCATCAGCTTGACTAACACCCTTCACCCTGCATGGGTGACTCCCTGAGACACCCTGCCACTCAACTTTCAGGCCTATCCAAGCTGCTTCCAGTGAATTTTCCATACAAATGGCACATCTTGGCTCATGCTACAGATTTTCTTAAAATCTCTTAAAGGTTCACAGCCTCAAACAAGCAGCATCTGGTCTCAGTGTGCCCTATACCTCTTGCTGAGTAGCCCCAAGCCCAGGATTGGTGGCAGCCAGGCTTGGACTTTCACAGACACCTCTAAGCCCAGGGCAGGTGAGGGCCATCTGTGGATTGTTTTGTGGCTCATGCTAAGTGGCCCCAACCAGGGCACAGGCTGCAGATGAACTTGACCCTTAAAGAGACCTTTCTCAGAAGGCCCCGGTGCAGTTTCAGACTGAGCCAGAGCACCACCTAGCCACCTCTGCATATGACACACCCAAAGGGCAGACTGGGCAGGCACCAGAGCCCTGCTAAAGTAGATGCTTCTCCATAGGGTCAGCCCCTGAACAAAAATTCTGTTTTAGTCATGAACAGTACTGACAACCAAGCAGACCAAGGGTCATTCACCTCAATGACATGCAAATAGCAAGCAAGACTCAACTATAATAGGGGAGCACACACAACCCACACAAGGCATTAACCTATGGCACCAGGAGCAGAAAGACTGTGCCACAGGGCCCCACAAGACACCTACTACATAAAGCCGCTCTACTAAGACAGGGAGATATAGCAGCTCTACCTAATACATAGAAACAAAGAGATAGAGAGGCAGTCAAAATGTGGAGACAAATAAATATGTCCCAAATGAAAGAACAGAACAAAACTTCAGAAAAAGAACAAAACAAAGTGGAGACAAGCAATCTACCAGATGCAGAGTTCAAAACACTGATTATAAGGGAGCTCAATGATTTCTGTGAGAACTTCAACAAAGAGATAGAAAAAATAAAAATGGAGATCAAAAATATTAAAAAGAACAAGTCAGAAATGAAGAATATATAACCGAAACAAAAAATACATTAGAGGAAATCAACAGTAGATTAGATGAAGCAGAAGATCAAATTGATGATTTAGAAGACAAGGTAGCAGAAAACACCATATCAGGAAGAAAAAAAAAGGATTCAAAAAAAATCAGGATAGTTTAAGTGTTTCTAGAACAACATCAAGCATACCAATATTCATACCATTGGAGTATCAGAAGAAGAAGAGAGAGAGAGCAAGAAATTGAAAACATATTTGAAGAAATAATGATGAAAAACCTCTCTAACCTGGTGAATGAAGGAAATAGCCATACAACTGCAGGAAGC
>NW_011888822.1:7339581-7364278 GCF_000151845.1 Pteropus vampyrus | reverse complement strand
AGATGATGGGTAGCCATATGAAGAGAAGGCTGCTAATCTGAAGGAAAAATACACAGAGGATATTGCTGCATACTGAACTAAAGGAAAGCCT
This sequence comes from Pteropus vampyrus, assembly GCF_000151845.1. Lineage (NCBI taxonomy): Eukaryota > Metazoa > Chordata > Mammalia > Chiroptera > Pteropodidae > Pteropus > Pteropus vampyrus. The sequence goes on along the minus strand of NW_011888822.1, from coordinate 7,364,187 downwards.
GATGTAGCAATAAAGGGAGATGTCAAGGCTGAAAAAATGAAGTAAAAGAAGGAGAAGGCAACAGACGAGGAAGAAGATGATGAATAAATTGATTCTAGCACAGGTTTTATTTCTTGTCTATAAAGCATTTACCCCCTATGCATACAACTCACTCCTTTTAAGGAAAAATTTGAAAGATAAGTCTGTGTAAGATTGGTTTTTAAACTGTACAATGTCTTTTTTTGTGTAGTTAACACACTACTGAATGTGTCTTTAGAGAGCCCTGCTTTGATGGTATTTTTAACAGCCACTAACTTGGCCTGGTACAGTACAGGGATTATAAATTGGCATGGAAATTTAAAGCAGGTTCATGCTGGTGCACAGCAAAATTAGTTATATATGGAGATAGTAGTTTTTCATCTTCATTTGTCTCTAATGCAATTTATTTAAAATAATTGTTCTATTAATTGAATACCACTCTGTAATTGAAAAAAAAAATTGCAGCTGTTTTGTTGACATTCTAAATGCTTCTAACTAAATATGATTTTTTATTGCAAAAAATTTTAAATAGCAATAGCTAAATATCTATTAACAATTACTTTAAATGTAAATAGGTTAAATGTTCCAATTAAAAGCTATAGTGTGACCGAATGGATGAGAATACAAGACCTTTACATATGCTGGCTACAGGAGACTCACTTCAGATTGAAAGACAAACACACAGTGAAAGTAAAGAGATGGAAAAAGATATTTCATGAAAATGGAAATGAGAAAAAAAAGGCTGGGGTAGAAATACTTAAACCAGACAAAATAGACTTTAAAACAAAGGCTATAACAAGAGACAAAGAAGGATTCAGTAATCCCAATTCTGGGTATTTATCTGAAAAACCTGAAATGCTACTTTTAAAGGGACATGTGAATCCATATGTTCATTGTAGTATTATTTACAATGGCCAAGATATGGAAGCAACTTGACTGTCCATCAATAGATGAATGGATGAAGAAGAGCTGGTACATCTATACAATGGAATATTACTCAGCTATGAAAAAGAACAAAATCTTGTCATCTGCAACGATATGGGTACACCTAGAGAGTATTGTACTGAGTGGAGTAAGTCAGAGACAGAGAAAGACAAATGTCATATGATTTCACTAATATGTGGAATCTAAAGAACAAAACAAACAAAACAGAAGCAAATTTATAGATACAGAGAACATTTTGATGGTCGCTGGATGGGGGTGTGGTTGAGAGGGATGTGTGGAAAAGGGGAAAAGATTAAGAAGTACAAATTGGTAGTTAGAAAACAATCATGAAGATATAAATTATAGCATAAGGAATATCATCAATAATATTGTAATAACTATGTATGGTGTCGAATTGGTACTAGATTTATTGGGATGATCATTTTGTAAATTATGTAAATGTCTAATCTCTATGTTGGACACTGAAGCTAATATAATATTTTATGTCAACTGTAATTTAAAATTTTTAAAATTATTTAAAAATTCAATAAAATAAAATAAAATAACATAAACTTTGACAGAAAACCAAGGAAATAAATGTGGTATCTTGACCATTTTCTTTCCATGTTATTTCATGTTCCCTGAACACCCTCTCACTTTACTATTCTGACTCTTCCTTTGACCTATCATTAGCTGTCTTTTGAATTCATTACCAAAAATAATTGATTATTAAAACATTTATATCCTCGCTTATCTATATCTAAATATTAAACTTTCATTTAAAGTTGAATCCAATAAAACAACTATATTTTAAAACTCTTAATAACTGCCTTCTTCGCCATCTTTTTTAAGGAGTTGAATTAATTATTAACATAACAGATTATTTTCCTTGAGATTAACTGCTTGGTTTTTAAAACCAATTTGTGTGGGTAGACAGCCTGCTGTTTCCTGCTTATTAAAATTCAGAGTGCACAAAGTGGATTTCATCTTTATTTAGCTTCTTTGCAGATCCCATATATTACAGTACCTTCATATTCAGTATACTCATATTAAAAATTATTAGCATCCATATGTGAAGTATATTTCTCTACCTGTATCACAGAGCAACATAAGATCTTACAGATTAGTGATGCTGTCTGCATCAGGAAGTATCATTTACCAAACAGTGATAAATGTAGTGAGGACAGATATGAATTTTTTCAGGTTAAACAACATTTTTATTTCCTTCTCTCCCTCATAAAGCAAAACTAGGCAGGCACATGTTAAAGCAAACTTGGGCTTACTGGTACAAGTTCATACTGATGTTTCTGACTTGACCTTGTTTCCCTAAGTGGCCTAGAAATAGAGGTTTCCACTTGTGAAGAACCATTTGGCCTCTGACCACTGCAGTTGGTTCAAAAGTAGACATTTGTCTCAATCAGAACTTCTAAGGATCAATACCTTAATCAGAACTATTCAGAAGACAGATTCTCTCTTAGAATGATAAGAAGATAACTTTTCTTTAGCACACAACATGATTTGCACCTTTTAAAATTTACAATTATAAGATTCTTACAAATAACTTCAAATGAAATAACCCATTCTTTTTGAATCAGACATGGAAATGACAAAATATGTTGGTTAAGATATCTTACAGTGCTAATGACCATTGGTTCTAGGTCTCTCTTTTTATTTTTATTTCCATGGGGAGATCAATTATGTAATCGTTTTGGTCTTTGTATTTCAAAATATAGAGTAGATCATCTTAAATACAGACAATCCTAAGCTGCCAATTGACTAACTCAATTATTTCATACAATCCCTCTGCCCTTTTGTGATATGAAAGAACAAGTAGTCTAATGTTTGCATTAGACTGTGGTTTATTTCCAGGACACTTGTACCTGAATTTCTTTTTTTCTAGATCTCCCAACCCATACAGTCAAAATCCAGTGCAAAAAAGAAATTATAGCAGGTAAATGGTTAGATAAAATTATGACCCTCATCATTGGCATTTTAGAGATTCAGACACAGTCATATATTCTTAGTGACTTTGTACTCATGGCAGGGTGACAATAAGAAGATTGTATTTGTATTTCAATATTTATAACATCAGGAGTCCCGTTTTCTTGGATTTATTTTTTTCTGTCTTATATCCATTCTTCCCTACTCCTGATAAACCACTAGCCTGAGTTTCCAAGAGAACTTGCCCTTCCTTGCTTTTCTTATTTCTTCATGTTATTTGTCTGATGTCACATGGCCCAGCCTTCACCCACCACAGCATTCCACTCAAACCTGTCAGAGGCTATGAGATTTATATTCCAGAACTTTTATCAGAATTATTGGAATTATTAGAAATGTAGGGTCTTATTCTATCCATTGAACTTGAAGCTAGGCTGATGCTAGCCTGGAACAGCTGGCTGCTGAAACAGACAATATCGGCCTGCCCATAGCCCCTAAGTGCTCATCATATCCATACTAGTAGACCCAATCAATGGCTTCCAACTGCAAGGTACTGTGTCTCTTTGCCTAAGGGCTTTTTCTGGCAACAATAGCTAGCCCAATCAGCTGGCACATTCATGGGACAGACTGCGACTATCAGAAAATTCATGTTCCCAGAACAGCTTTTCAGCAGTGACTGATAGGAGTTGATGGATCAAAACCTGTAAAGTATGGATCAAAATCCATAAAGCATGGACTTGAATTTTCAGTGTCCAGCTATTATTTGTTATTTACCTTTGGATGTATATATACATTTAAATGTGTTTTTGAATGAATATCTATGTATAAATGAATGGGCATATATGTAAATATTCATATAAACACATGTACAACTTATATTATTTTTATACTGTTCATAATATTTTATATTGTTTTATATTGTTATATATCTCTGATTTGGGTGGATGGAGTATTTTTTCTTTTAGTACCTTTCCAGGCTTGATGATAGAACTCTATTCTAATTAGTTTAATACAATCACCCACTATTTAATTCCAAAGGTAATAATCAGCCATTATTCATTTCAGTGCAACCAGCGTTCATTCCATGGGTGTCAGTTCTAATTGATCAATCTACATGCCATAATCTCTTAAACCTGTAGTCAACATCATGGCTGTCTGCTCACACCCACCATCAAAGCCATGTCCTCAGCTCCCCATGGCTCAGAATCAAGTCTCACATGCTCAGAATACTCTTGCCTCCCCCAGCCAAGGCCCAAGACAATCAAAACTGAGATGACACTCATTTCCTGGATATGAAAGAAAAGATAAAGAATGGGACTCTCACTTCCTTACAACTGCAACAGATGGAAGGCAGGGTAAGTTTTTAGAGATATTAGTATGTTTGGGTTCTCTTATCTCCTTCTTTCCACAGAGCCAGATCCTTGCTCTTTCTTTGCCCTGGAATTTTTACAGGACTAAAAATAAAATCTTCTTGGGTTATCTGTTCCTATTACCTTGTGTAAATATCTAAGTTTCTTGAATTTATTTATGTACAGGAGGGTCAGGAACAAGGAGATAGCTCTCAAAGGGGAATGAGTACATAGCAGTGCATCTATTATCAGAGAAGTAGAAGGATGCTCAATTTCAAGTGTCCAAAGTGCAGTGGGACAGGTCAGTATCAGAAGGTACTGCCCCAACTTTCTATCAGATAAGTCTTCCAGATCCCAGGTCACAATTTAGTCTCCCTCACCGGGAGGAATAAAGGTTTGAGTACATTAATATGATTTATAGAGATACATATTTTTACTTAAAATGAATATTTTCCAAATAAGGAAATATTCTTAATTAGGCTATAAATAAATAGGGAAAATTACAAAAAGGGTATTTCTTACCCACTTGAGTTTTGAGTTGGAAGAACCATACCCTCAGTAGCTATGTAGAATAGATTCATGAAAAACGGTCACTGTTCTCTTGTAGTGACATCATCTGTGGACCAAGGGCTTGTCTTTTTATTAGGAATCCTAAAGAGACCATGTGTGGGAAGTGTTACCTTGCATTTTCTGTATGAATGGCCTGGGGAAACTGTTCAGGGCTTTGTGGGAAGCTGAGATCAAAGTCTCCTGGCTCAAAGTGATTTAATGCTTTCTCTGGCATTTGATGTGAGGGGAACCAAGCACAGCTTTCAATGCTCTGGGATTGAGCACATTTTGTTGTGTTAGCAGATACCTCAACCAGGATTCTAATCTATTTGAGAATTTTTGCACCATATGTATAATGCCTCAAAGGCTTTAAAGGAGAAAAATATGCACATTCCAACATAAAGACTTATGGGTTTCAGTGCAAAATGTTCCAGTGGGGAGATTTAAAAAATTAATTTATATTCGAGGCAGCACAACATAGAGTATTTGAAGCATTTAAGAATTTTAAATACTAGGGAGTGTGTTGAATGGAGAAGTTATTCATTTGAAACAGTGTATCTGAGTTTAGAACAGGTGAGGTAACTCAACTTTTTTTTAATGGAAGAAAATGTTGCAAAATTAGGTTTTGCTTTATCCACACAGGAGTACTAAGAAACCAAAGCACCAGCCTTCATCTCTGCTAAAGACCTCCTAATATGTAATATTGCAGTCACTTCTGCACATTCAGTGCAAGCCACCATGTGTGTTTGTAAACAACTAAAGACACAGCTAATCTTGAGCAATACACAAATGAGCCATCTTTGAGAATGCCAGTCGTCTGCTAATAACTTTCTAAAATTGCTCTCCAGCACTAATTGAAAACATAAATCCTCATCACATTCAAAGCCTAACCACTATACCATTAGCTCACTTCAGCTCTTAATCTTCTTCTGGGGCTCTTTCTTGCTGTGTCTTTCTTTCCCCAGAAGCAGCCACATTTATTATCACAGTTCTAATACCTTGAGATATTCTTGTTGGGGAGCTTGTAACATCTCTCTAAGAATGTCAATAAGAGGGTGTGTTTAACAGGAATACCTACTCCAGTCCCATTGGAAGAGAGTAAAAAAATGTCAGTGAAATATATTATCACTCATTTCATCCTAGGTGCCTGTAGATAACCCAGAACAGAAGAATATTTAAATTCTGTTTTATTATGACAGGCTACTTCTGTTACATAGTGGAGCAGGTAGGAGATTATGGTTGCCTCTAGACAATTTGCCAGACAAGAAAAATGGCTTTACAGACCATCTGACAGCTTTATTCTTGTGGCTCTGGCAGAAAAAAAAATAGTCAAAAAAAAAAAAAAAAGATTGCTGAGGCGGCTGAGTGGAATACAACACAAAAGTTCAGGAAAATATTAACTGGTTATAAAATAAGTGGGAGGCTGTAATAAAGGAACTGGCATTTCGGTGATATAAAATCACTCATTACAATATTTTTATAGCCAAATTATGCTCCCTTTCTGTGCTGTATCTTTGGGCCTATTGCCTGGACTAGATGGTAAAGAATCCTTCCACGAGGCACAAAATGTTTATATAAAAGAAAAGAAAAGTAGCATTCATAAATTATGTTATGGCTGAATCACATTCCTGATCCCAATGAGGCCCCTAGCATTATTGGTCTGATTTATATCAGGCCCTATGCTTTCACATATCTGCTCTGGCCCCATTTATTTGCCTGCATAACCACTCCTGGGCCTTCTAATGGACACTTGTAATTAATGTTGAATGCTCTGATACTTATATCCAGACAAGTCCCTTTAGGGCCTTCAAATCATTGAGACAACAGCGAATGCTGCAAATTTTCTGTTCCTTGAAGGAGAAAAAACTGACTCAATAAAGTATTTTCTTAGATGATGGCCCACTTGGTAGAGTCATCTTTAGTTCATGCCTTTTGGCTAAACTCGCTCATTAAACATAGAAGAGAAATTATCATCTCAACTCTCTTATAAGGACTAATAAGGATTTGGACATCCCCTGGAGAAAGCTTTTTTAGCATAAAAATTTGAAGAAACAGGCTATGCACCCTCTGCAAGAATATGCCCTATATTAATATATGTTTGTTCAAAGAAAAACAATCAATAATGAAATACTTGGAAAAACACTGGATGAAATAGTTAAATAGGTTTTTCTACAGCAGGACTTCCCAGTGCTCCTAATATCCTAACAGGCACTTTAGATCTTCGAAAGAGGAATGTATTCATTTCTGTTATTTATTTTACTACAAGACTCTTTATTTTATAGAAACTTGCATGTGATCAGTGTTCCTTAGAATACTCTAAGAAACAATACCCTTCTTTATCTAGGTCTCTATTAACAGGGAGAAATGATGTTTCTTTATATGTCAGGTAAATTTAAATAATTACATTTTTAAAAATTGTTTTTAGATCTCCCCATTCCATAGAATAATGATCAAATGTATTTATTTATTTTATTTTACTTTTGCCATTCAAATCCTAGGTGATCTGGCCCCAGCCTTTCTCTATCTTTATGACTCATTACTTAGCTTTCCTTGCCCCTCACATTCTAGTCTAATTTATTTCTTGCCGCTCTATGTATCTACTTTATATCTCTTACCTCTATATCCTTGAATACAATACCCCCTCTTTCTTAGGCAAACTTTCCCTTTACTTCTACTTATCTGGGACTTAACTATTTTTCCAGAAACGTGCCAATTGCTGCCTTCCATGAAGCTTTCTCCAGTCTTAATGTTGGAAACTGGTCTTTCCTGCTTTAGTGTTCTTATTGCATTCATTGTGGACCTCTGCTCTAGCTCACATCAGCTTTTCCATGTTCTGTTTGCTTATTTCTATGAGCTCTTCTTAAAAATGAGTTTGCTGAGAGCAGGTACTATGTGTAACTCATCTTTGGGCACAGTGCCTGATATATTGTCAGAACAAACAGAATCTAGGTCAAGCTAAATGAGATATGCAGCCCCTGGATCCCATCTCTACCTGGACTTCTTCCCTCAGCTTTTCTGCAGTGTTTTTGAAATGGTCAGCCCATAAGATTGTGGCAAGTTCTACCTAGAGCTGGCCTAAGGCCATCCTAGCAAGTTTGAGTGTACTGTAACGTGTTCCGATGTTACATTTTCCATTTTATTACTCCATGATTGACAAGGTGCTTCTGGCTGAGAGATAAGTTTCTGTGGACATATCTAGTTTGCCTGTAGCATCGTTCTAAACTTATACCCATAAGGCTGAGCCTGCCAGGTTGGGAGAGGCAGTTGAGCTTACTAAAGGCTGAGTGTACCCCTCTTTCTCAGATCTAGCAACCACAAACATGCATATCCTGGATGAGGATGTTAATTCCAAGTTCTTGTCAGTCTCACAGTCTTTGAAGCCCTCTTCCAAGAGTTTTCAGGATGACAGTTTCCTCAGACTGTTTCGTTCTCTGTGGCTTCTTCATCGAGTTCTCTCCTAGCTCTATGCATGTGCTTCAACTTGAGAGGTAATTTTTACTCTCAGCTCTGGGAATCCCAGCCTAGGTCAGAGGCCTGCCCCTTCCCACTTTATCAGGATGTACTAGCAGTTACAGCACATCACTCCAGAAAGCAATATGGTATAGATTTAAGAGTAAATATGAGCTCTGGAGTCAAGTTGTCTGAGTTTACACCTTGGTTCCAACACAAAATAACTGTGAGTTTGGGCAAATTAACCTTTGTGAACTCAGTTTACTTAGATATAAAATAAGATGATGGTCATATCTACTGTACAGGTATTTTGTGAGAATTACAAGACATGTCACATCGAAGCACCTGGCACAGTTACTGGCACGTAGTGAGTGCTTGAAAATGGCAGCTTTTGTTGTTACTTTAGATTACAGTGGAAGGACCAATTTAAAGCTTAGAGAGTCCCTTGGCAATATGCTTAATATTCCCACTGTCCTCACCTGTAAAATGTGTGCATTGCATAACAGAGTACCACAAGCTTAGCAACTTCAAACAACACACATTTATTATCTCACTGTTTTCATGGGTCAGAAGTCCAGGCATGGCTTGGCTGTATCCTCTGTGAGGCTATAATCAAGATGTTGGCCATGGCTGGCTTCTCATTTGGAGTCTGGAGAGAGTTCACTCCCAAGCTTACTCAAGTTTTTGAGTGAATTCACTTCCTGTGGCTGTGGAACTCATGACAGCTCGCTTCTTCGAATCTACAGAGAAAGATGGAGAGAGAGAGAAAGAGAGAGACCCTCCAGAGAGATTGTGCTACAGCATGATCACACACATCCCATCACATTTGCCATATCATATTGGTTAGAAGCAAGCCTTAGTGTTTGTCTAATAATAATAATAGAAACTATCTCATGGTTGCTGTGAAGATTAAACAAATTAACACATATGAAGCATTTGGAATAGGGCCTGGTATATAGTAAGAGCTCATTAAAGGTTTTCTTATATATAACCAGGCCTATGAGTAGAAGAGAAGGCTGGATTGGAATGAATGAATGAGGCTTCATTCAGGAGTCATAGCTGGGTAGATTCTTCCCAAGCAAGCTTTATATACAGCTGATTTCTCCAGTGGTTTCAGATGAGTGGCTGCGAGCTGTGAGCTCTGCTGTGGGTGGTGTTGAATGTCAGCTGTAGGTGGGTATTACGTGCCTTAGTCATGTGTAACTAATTTAAAGTGCACTGTGTTTTCAGGCAAGTGTCTGTAATTGCCACTTTTGCTAATTGTGAGAGTGACTTGTTTGCCATCTTCTTTCACAACTATAAGAAAGTAAGTCAGGAATCGAAGAGTGGGCTTGAATTAATTGGCTTCTTCCTGTGTAAGGTACCTAGGTGTTACTTTGGCACAACAGGTTAAATTGTAGGCAAAGTTCAGACTTTCACAGAGCTAGAAATCAGCTCAGAAATACTGTGACCACACAGGCTTACTGGTACACAGACAAAAAGCACAAAGGATGAATTTCCTCATTTAATCAGGAGCCTCTTCTGTGCAGGCTTTGTGCTAGATTCTCAGAGGACAGCAGGAAAGAAACTTAGACAAAACGCATGGAATTTTAAGGTATGGTTGCAAAATTCTTTGACATTCTTTTCATTGAGGGGGAGGGGGAATCTAGGTCTCCTAGAATCTGGACTTTGTGTCTATCGTCTAATAGCATATGACAGAAATGATACTGTGCCCGTTTCCAGTCTCAGGCCTTAAGAAAATTGCAACCTTTACTTCCTGTCTCTTGCTCTTGAAACCCAGTCACCATATCACTATGGAGAGGCCTATGTACAGATGAACTGATAGCCAGCACCACCTGCCAGCCATGTGAGTGGACCATCTCAGAAGTATATCCTCCATCTCCAGTAGAGTTGATATCATGTGGAACAGGGATAAGTAGTCTCCAGCAACTCTTACCCAAATTGCAGATTCATGAGTCAAACAATGTTGTTCTAAGCCATTAAATTCTGGAATGGTTTGTTATACAGCAGTAAAGAACTGAGACATTCATAGTTTGGAAGAGGAGACAGATACCAATCGAAAACTAAAATAGCAATTGTATATTTATCTTCTAAGATCACTGCTCTGCAAGATATGGTTCTATGAGGTCATTGATCTAAGGAGACTCTAACTTATGCAGTAGGGAGGGCTTCCCTGAAGAAGTGGTTCTTGAGCTGAGATCAAAAGAATAGAAAGGAGTCAACTAGCTGAAAGAGGAACAGGAAACATTTTGTGCAAAGACCTCATGGTGAGCAAGAGCATGAGATATTTGAAGAAGTTAAAAAAGGTCAATGTAGATTTAGGAGAAAAGGAATGAGTGATTTAAGGAGATGCAGATAAGAGGCAGCGTTCAGATTTTACAGTGTGCCTGTCTCTGCACTAAGGAATGTCCTGATTTCTCACGAGAGATTAATATGTGATTGTGGAGCTCACAGACATGCATAGGATAAGTGGGAAAAAAGAAGTGAAGCTTGACAAGAGAAGACATCTGTTATAACCTGCCCACCTTACCTATAAATGCGACCCATCGTGAGTGACTACACTGCTGGCATGGGGCAGAAGGCTTGAATCAGTCAGAAATTAATTGTTTTCTGTAGAAGAAAGGCTGAAAAACATTTTATTAACAGTTCTAACTTCTTTTTTTCAAGCTGATTATCACAGCTGACCTAATTCAGTGGCAATGTATACAAGAGTTTTTAATAGATTCACAGGGACCAGTGTTTTACAGATTTCTCTCTACTTTTACATCTTTACAGAAGAGATTATTCCTTATAACTAAGCATACTTGCTGGAATTTTGGCCTGCTTTCTCTCCTCTTGCCTCTGTGTATATGGTAAAACACCGAGCCTCTGTGTATATGGTAAAACACAGAGATTTGGTTCATGTACGTAAGGACAGTTGCTTCAACCCTCCTCTATCGTCTAATTTTTTTTGATCATCCTTTATTTTTCAGGCAGCAGCTTCTGCACTTAACCGTCAGCTTGACACTTCCCTTCCCATGCAGAAAAATTCCAAATAATTTGTGTATAAACTTTGCCATCAGGGAGGTGGAGCATAACTCCTCACTTTTTTAATTGTGGATTCTACATGGTGACTGCCTTCTTGAGAGTATTTACAGCGTGGACAAGGGAAAAGGAGTAACTTTCCAGTGGAGAAATCTGACAAACAATACCTCAGTTAGTCAGGTGATCAAGATCAACATTAACGATGATAAATCTTGTTGACAGCATGTATTCTTGACATATGATACAAATGGCCCTTTACCTCTGTAATCTTCCTCCCAAAAAACCATAATTGCAACTAACATGAGGAAAACATCAGACAAATCACAATTGAGAGACATTCTGCAAATTACCTTTAAAGTACTCTTTAGAACTGTCGAAGTCATTAAAAACAAGAGAAATCTGAGAAATTGTGACAGTCCAGAGGAACCTAAGAAGACTTGACAAATAAATGTGACGTGGTATCTTGGATGGGATCCTGAAACAGAAAAAGGACATTGTGTAAAAGCTAAGGAAACCTGAATAAAGTATGAGATTATTTAATACTAATGTATCAATGCTAGTTCATCAACTATGACAAATGTAGCATACTAAGAATTTAACAGGGGAAACTGAGTGTGGAATATATGGTATGTCTCTGTACTATCCACTCAATTTTTCTATAAACCTAAAATCATTCTGAGATTATAAGTTTATTTTTTAAAAAGTCTGTTTCATAATGTTTTGGTTATCTCCATGTTGTTTATCTTCTGGGCAACTAACTAGACTGTAAGTTTTTTGAAGACAAGGAAACTTCTTTCCTTCTATATTATTTTAGCATGTACTACTATACACAATAGGTAGGCAACTATGTTAATTTTATTGCAATGCCCTGCTAATGTGGAATTTTTAAGTAACACATATTGCTTTTGTAAAATTGAGGATTTAGTTAAAGCAAAAAAGAAGCATATTAAAAACACTCATGATTATGTGATGTCTCAGAAGATCGCTGTTAATGATTTCAAATTCTTCTAGATATTCTTTATTTTCCAGTTTAAAATTGAGGTTGTGCATTACATACTATTTTGAAACCTATTTTCACTAATGGTCTATTAGAAAGTTTTTCTCATCTCATAAATAATATTATGGTATAAAATGAGAATTTTAATAGCTGGATAATGTTTAATTACAAGATTTGCTCAAGAACAAGGTAAGAAAGGAAAGAGGCAGGATTAAGTTTAGGGAAGAATAGTAGCTGTTGTAGGTAATAGCAGAGGCTATGGCATTGGGTGTCAGGAGTGCAAAACCTGCTGGCGCGACAGGCAAAGGGAAAACCAGTTCTCTTGGCTCTTCTAAATCCACTTTTCTACAGACAAAAAGGACCTGGAGAGGTCACTTAAATATTTTTCCTTCTCTACTGCAAGTGAGAAGGAAGGATAGTCACTGGCAAAATGAACAGCATCTTCAGTGCCATATTATTTTTGTCCCATTAGATGGCTATTCCAAGACTCAGAGGTTAGTTGGCAGACATTGAAGAGCTCAGTTGTGTCTTTGTAGAGCTCCAGGTTTTTCAGCTCATAGCCACTTTTTAGCCCATTTGTACAATAGTAGAGAGTTGCCAGGAAATCAGTAATTGAGAGGATGCTGGTTTTCTTTCCTATGCATAGTATATATGGAAGCACAGAATGACCAGCAGGATATGGAGCTGATCTCATGCTACAAATGCTCCATCAACTTTTACTCCCCGTTCCCCCCAAAATCAAGTTCCATAGTACCGAGACAGATTCTTTCTCCATTGAATAAACTGTGTTTGAGATATATTAAGTAATCTTGCCTAGGTTTTTAGTTGGGGCAATACTTATACTTCTTTTTAACCAATTATCTGGAAGCAGAAAAAGAAATCAGACAGGTTTTATAAACAACAACAACAACAACAACAACAACAAAAATCCCAACAGTTGCTGGGTCTTGAATTCTTTGAAATCTATTCCCCTTTTGGACATTTAAAACCAAAATTGAAGAGAAAACTTTATCTAAGTGGGTTGCAGTGAGTGGAAACATTTTTGGCTGGCATAAAAAGGACATTTAGAAAACAATGAGTGTTTACGTGGAAAGTGAGGAAAGCAGTCATGAAAATGTGGGACCAGTGTGGATCTGGGGTTTTAAATAGCATGAGAGTGACTGCTGACATTTGAGAACTTTCATCTGGGGTGAATTACAGATGTAGGAATTACATGTGTAGGCATCAAATTGGCATTTAATAAAGCCATATAGACAACTGATTCTATCTGATGAAGAAAAAAAATCCATGAATTGATCCATCCTTGTGAGAAAGATACTCTAGGGCATGTCAATAAGTGTTTCTTGGTGTTAGGGAATGTTTATGGCCACTGAAAATCAACCTTTTTGAAATACTTGAACTTCAAACTTATAGGTGTTTTGCTGTAAAGAAATTTCAGGATCATGTGAATCTCTTAAATCCCATCCCAGAAAGGTTAGAGAAATAATTCAAGAATCTTCTTAAAAGTTATTGGATGTCACTAGAATATGTATTAGGAAAGAGGAATTAGAAAGTTTTGGTTCAAATCCTTTCTTTGTTATTACAGTATGCCCCCCTTATTCACATCTTCACTTTCCGCAGTTTCAGTTACCACGGTCAAGTGCAGACCAAAAATATTAAATGGAAATTTCCAGAAGTGAACAATTCATAAGTTTTAAATTGCATGTTGTTCTGAGTAGTGTGATGAAATCTTGTGCCATCCTGGTTTGCACTACCTAGGGTATGAATCATCCATTGTCTAACATCTCTACACTATTAAATGCTACCCACTCATTAGTCACTTAGTAGGCGTCTCAGTTATCAGATTGACTCTCATGGTATCACAGTGCTTGTGTTCAAGAATGCTTATTTTGCTTAACAATGACCCCAAAGTGCAAGAGTAATGATGCTGGCGATTCAGATATGTCAAAGAGGAGCCGTAAAGTACTTCTTTTAAATGAAAAAATGAGTACAGCATAATATTTGGAGAGAGAGACTGTATTTACATAACTTTTATTATAATATATTGTTATAATTGTTCTATTTTATTATTACTTACTGTTGTTAATCACTTTATCTGATTTCTAAACTAAACTTTATCATAGGTTATATTTATAGGAAAAAAACATAGTATATATAGGATTCAGTACACATTTCAGGCATCCAGTGGGGGGTCTTGGGATGTATTCTTCGTGGATAATGGGGGCGGCTACTGTATTTTGCTGTGCAACAACAAAACATGGCATCATAGGCACTTGCATGTCACTATGGAAAATTCTAATGATGTGGGATCAGAAAGTATAGGTCCAAATCCTTGCTCCATCACTTATTAGTTATGTGACTGTAAGCAAGTCAGAGAACCTTTCTGAACTTTCAGTTTCCTCTTCTCTAAAATGAGGATACTGATAATAAATACAAGCTCAGCAGCCTCTACCATATTGTGATAAGAATGAAACAAAGAAGATGTAAAAGTCTGATGTAGATATATAATTACAATGTGAAATTCTGGCACAGACTCCAAACTGGTATTGCCATGTGGTTCTAGTTCTGATTGAGGAAGCTTTGAGACCTTGGAAATGCATCATTTAATTGTAGGTTGTTTTTAACCAATTTTGTTTACCCAAAGCCAGATTGTCCCAAGAACGGAATAGCTTTCATCTGTAGGCATTCCCCCACCAGAGTACAAAGAAACTTTGTCCAAAAAGGTAAATAGGTACCGTGAATAATACCAGGGCCAGTATTCCAGTTGGCTTAAGGGCTGGAGAGGGGGAAGTCTTCCTCATAAGTCTCTCTCCTTGATTAACCAACCATAAGATTTTTATCAAACAGGCAATGTTGACTAGGCGGACCCCATGGCCTTGATATGAAAAGGAGACCAAGGGCTCCCACAGCCAGGGTTCCCAGGATACAGATTCTAGAACACTACCTCCTTTTTCAGATTGACTTTTAAATCTTTTAAATTTATACTCTTTTGTCTTATCTCTCTCACTACTAAAGGGGAAGTTCCTTGAAGGCAGGCATATGACTTGCTCATTGGTAAGAAAGCATATGATAAATGAAGACAAAATATTTGATTTAGAGTTGAAAAACTAGGTTCAAATCTCATCTCTAAATAATGAGGTTCTCCAAACTCATTAGCTTTATAAAATTAGGCAGGAAGCTCTTAAACCTCCCAAGCCTTGTTCTGTTTCTGGATATAACTGTTATAGCCTCCAACAGGATGATTTGGTTTTGTTTAACTTAGTATTGACGCTATGTTCTAAGATGTATACGCTTGGTGTTTTATATGTACCACTTATGAAGCCTCACAATTCAATGGGAGTACAATATTATGGTGCCTATTTTGTTGATATAATCATTCACTATTTTACAGAAACATGAGAATGCCCTGAGATTAAGTCCCTGGTTGTTCTCTACTCTTCCGTTTAGACTTAATCTGTGAATGATATCATAGGACCTCAAGGCTTTAAACACCATCTAGATGCCAAAGACTTCTAACTTAACCTAATAAGCTCAGACTACTCCACAGAACTTTGGACCCACACACCCAGCTGCTCTCTCAATATCTATTAGGCATCTGAACATGACATAAGCCACATAAGCCAAACTCCTGAGACCTCTCCTAAATATGCTCCTTTTCCACTTACACCTTCTCGGTACATGTTAACTCTCTTCTTCTAATTGCTGCGGCCAAAATCTTGGAGTCATCCTTGAATGACCTCCCACATCCAATCCACGAAAAAAATTATTTCAGCTCTCCCTCTGGGCCCCTCCCATCCTGGCATCTATTGCTATTCCCTAGTCCAAGCCACCATCATCTTTCACTTGGATTATAGCAAGAGCCTCTGTCTCCTCGCTTCTGAGCTTGCCCCATGATGGTCTTTTCTCTGCACAATAGCCAGGGAAATGCTGTTGGAAAGATAAGTTAGACAATGTGTCTTCTCTGCTCTATACCCTCTAATGTCTGCCCATCTCTTCAGAGTAAAATCCAAGTCCTCTGTGACGTATGAGAGCTGACATGATCTGCTGCCTCTTCGTGGCCCTTTGACCTCATCTCCTAGCAACCTTGCCCTCCTTGATCTTTCTCCAGCCTTATTGAAGCCTGGTTGCTTCTTCAACACACCAGCACATTTCCTCTTCAGAACCTTTGTTCTTGCTGCTTCCTCTACCTGGAATTCTCTGCTCTCACATACTCACATGGCTCCTTCCTTCTCTTCCTTCAGGCTTGTTCCAAATGTTCTCAGTAAGGCCTCTCCTGGTTCCTCTTTCTAAATGACCAACCCTAAAACACCTTACTCATCATTTCCTGATTTATGGTTCTAAGCACACATCATGGCCTAAATTATTACATATTTCCTTTGTTTATAGTCTGTTTTTACTTCTAGAATGAGAACTCTACCAGGGTAAACTTATGTTTTTGTTCACGGCTATGTCTCCAGTGTCCAGAATAGTATATGACACTTAGTAGGTGCTCAATTCACAATTTCTGAATTGATGAATAAGGAAACTGAATCTCACAGAGATTAAGAAATTTCCCACACTCAAAAAAGGTTGAAGTATCTGAGATTTAAGATCTTTCTGAGATGAGGAAAGAGGGGATTCAGACCCTTTGGGCTATGCTCCACTCATTTCTGAAAGCCCCTGAAGTGCTATTCTTGTCCAAAAGTGTTTTTTAGAACTCTCAGAAAATGTGCCCCAATGAATAAGCCCTCCCTGGGTGCCTGGAGTATAACAAGCTGACACTGCTAACTCCTGAAGTTCTGTGTATAACCCAAATTCATAGCCCTTGACATGGCCTGTCAGCTTCCACTGCCTTCGGTTCTAAATTTGTGTGATCTTAGCATAATTAGGCCAGTTTTTGTCATTCCACAACTGCTAAGTATGCGATGGCTGTGGTGTGTTATGGCTTCTTTTGGAAGCAGATGACATATCATGAAATATTTATTAAAAAAACAAGTGCAGGCTTTCTTAATTATTATCACTGAATGCTTTTCCCTCAAAGTCCAGGAGAGGCGAGTCTGTGTAAGCAAAACTTCTTGAATATGATAATTTCCTTTTGATCTTTAATTTTTCTCCTTTGCATTTGGGTACATTAAATGGCCTCTTTGAAAAGCTCCACTCAGCCTCACTGGCTGCTTGTTTATTCTCCCCAATCTGCAATGCCTTTTGTTTTATCATTTATATTTCTTAGGCTCTTTCAGATGAATAAATATTACCCCAACTACTCTAGCTTAATTAAACTATTATTGCTCATTACTTCTCTGTGCTAGAATTAGCTGGAAAATATGCACTGGAATTGTTTCCTGTTTTTTTTTTTTTGCATTAATATTTTTAAAAATCGCTTCTTTCTCTGGCACCCCTGGAATATATTCTTGGGAGTGGAGAAACAGACCTTTGGACACAAGTCAATGACTTCAGGTCGTTGCTTAATAGGATCCCTTTGTTACTTATAGGAATCCCCAGTTCTTGGTTGGGCAAGTTAAACTAGAAAGTGAAATGTGCTTCAGCTTTCACAAGCCCCGGAGCTCATAGGAGGAAAATAGAGTCATTAAAGCTGCTTAGTCTCGCTCTTCTCCTCATCCCAGACCCGAACCTCCCTTCTCCCTTCTCCCTGTTTCTTTCTTTTTCTCTTGTTCCACAGCTCTCTTCTCATGTGAATACGAGAAACCGACTTAATGAATTTTCATATGTGACCAAGTCCAAGGTCTTCTACCTCCACAGAATGAAATCAGAGGATGGAAAGCCTGTCTCCTGTGAGGATCATGAGATCACTAACTGTGCAACCACATTAAAACAAGAACACAACATCGCTCAAGTTTCTTTTGCCCTTTCCCAACTGTCCTGAGCCTGCCTCTTTTTGGAGAAGCCAAGAAAATTGGAACGAATAGTAACTTTTGCACTAAGATCTCATAGTATTCATTTACTGTTATACTCTCCTAATGAGGGAAGTAGAAGCTAGTTTTATAATCCCTATTTCACAGATGGAAAAGCTGAGGAAATGAGACCCTAAGATCTAAAAATTCAACTGGAAACTGAGGGTAGTTAGAAAGAGCATTTAATGTCTACAAAAGAATACACCTAACACAGTGAGACATAAAATACAATAACAAAATGAATACTGAGAATATACTATTTAATTCAAGAGCTAGAACAATGCTAATACAATTGAGTTCATTTCTAGATAGCCCCAGAACTAACTACTGTTCTCAATCTTGTGTTTAGTGTTCCTCTGCTTTTTATAAAATAGCATTACAACATTTGTTTATATTACTAAAAATAAATATTATTTCACTTTGGTTGTTTTTAAAACCAATTAAATGGTAATGTACTGTAAGTAGTTCTGTGACTTTTTCTTCGCTAAAACAACACAATTCCATCATATGTGTGGTCCAAAAAATTCAAGCACATGAAATGCAGGGTCACATTATTTCCAAATTAATGAAATGAGGAGAGCAAGCCTAGAATTCTGGAAGTCCAGATGCACAATTCAAATCCATTCTGGCCCTGACTGCTCCTGGTGACAGTTGTCTGCTCCTATTGAATATCAGTGGGGGCAATTCTGCAATCTGCGTCACCATTTAGAGGAGAGCCACCAAGTAGAAACAACTGACCTGCCCTGGACTATAATAAGAATGTTTTTAGGTCACGGAGATTTGGGTTGTTTTTTTAGAGTGGCTGGTTTTAGCTATCCTGATCTATACAGCTTCTTCCCACTCCAAATGAATTTTTTTTTTTTTTTTTTTTTAGATTTGTGCCTTCTCTGTCTTTTGATCAGACTCACTAGAGATTTGTTGACTTTACTCATCTTTTCAAAGAACTGACTTTGGCTTAATGGATAATCTCTATTTAAACGTTTGTGTTTTAATTTCACTTTAAAATTTTTTTTCTTTTCTATTTTCCTTGAGTCTTTGTGGTTATTATCTTTTCTATTCCTTTAATGAGTTGTTTAACTCATTAATTTTCAGACTCACTTCTTTTCTTATGCAGTCATCTAGAGCTACACTTTTTTTGAAGTACTAGTTTTGGTCCATGTCACAAGTCTTGATTTGTAGTTATATCAGTCACGATAGTCTAAATATGCTGCAATAATAAACAGTTCCAAATTCTCATTTAGTTAAAAGAACAAAGGTTGTTTCTAACAAATTTTCAGGTGTTGCTGATGATGCTGGTTCATGGACCACACTTTGAGTAGCACTGCTTTAAATTCATTCTCCCTTCCTTACTAAATGATACTTTGAGCTAGTGATAGCTATGAAATATGCTATGTACCTTAAGCCATGAAAGAGTTAAGTATTCTCTATTTCTAAAATCACTTATTTCTTTTTATTATCTCTTTAAACATATCTTAATGGTGTTAATCCTCCTTTTCAGGTAGGGAAATTAAGAAGTATAAGAAGTTTCCCTCCAAGACAGTATCAGGTATAGATGCTGATCTCACATGTTCTCATTAAACTATGTCTGGACCACACATGAAGGCAATTCAGAGCACTTATGCAGTATGCCACTTCAGCATGTCCCCATCACTTTTCCCTGAACCCCCCACCTTGAAAGGCACCCAACAAATTGAAGTTCCAATATATAGGCTAAGTCTCACAATACATGCCATGCCTACATCCCACTTAAATGATGTTTCTTCCACATAAATTGACATTGGGGCATTTTACAGCCCTACCTGACCACTGACTGGGTCAGAGGTGAGCACCTGATTTAAAGCAGCCCAGTGGGAAAGCTCCATGAAACAAGAACAATGAGAATTAACTAGATTACTTAGATTCTCATCCCCATGAGGCAAGATGTATTATAGTTCTTATTCTTCCTATGACACCAAGTTATAAGACTCTTTATGATCAAAAAGTTGAAATTTCAATAGTTGTAAGAGAATATTAAGAGAGCCTATTTCCCAAGCCTAGGCTCATAGGGACATAATGTTTGATTGTTCAAAAAGCAATGGCATCAAAGGATAAGAAGGGATGGTTTGCGCCTGGGCAGAGATGAGTATTTTTAAATTGCCTGCTGAGTGATAATAAAAAAAACAAGCTCATAGATTTTATTATTGTTTTCATATTTTTTGCAGAAAAGGCACTTTCTTATTATTCATCCTGGGACTGCATATGCTCATTAGCTACCCTTGGTATGCTACTGTCAAAAGAACAGACTTCCAGGGTTTGAGGGCAGGGAATGATGAGCAAGAGATGGATTGCTTTTTCTAGGGATGACAGGGAAAGAACATCCCCTCTCACATTGGACCTAGGAGTGGCATGTGCATGTCTGGAGAGTGAGCACTATATGCTGTGGCCTTGAGAGCTAAAATTCTAAAGAGAGTGGATGCATGAGCAGCTCTGAGTGAATTATAGGAATTTAGTCAATGAACATCCTAGCTGTTACCCACAATGGACTATGAATATCAGAGTCTCTTCCACGTTTATTGGATTTACATAGATTCCAGAATTCTCATTCATCCATTTCTCCAGAGAGAATAAAATTTTCCACCAATGTGGTGATGGATCAGGGGGAAGATTTGATTTAGAAAAATTAAAAAATATGATGTACCTTGTATTTGTGCATCAAGAACCAAGGTGATACCTGTTAAGCTGTCTTGCTTATTGCCATATTTATTCTTATAATAATCCCCATGGCTTGAAGAAATCTGAGCGATCTTTTATTTTTTTGCAGATAAAAGAGGACAAATGGGTTCAGAAATATACTTCAATATAAGTGTCCCTTAAACAGTTGTATGCTGTTTTAGGTCAAAGGGGAGAATTATCCAGTCGTGCATGAAAGTTAGAGTTTCAGAAAAAGAATTTCCAGCCCCACTTTTTGACTCCTAATGGTTCTGGCAGGTCCACTTTCCTGTGTTAGATGAGACATTCTGGGCAATGCAGAGTGGGAACGTGAGCCAAAGAAAGGACAAGTGGGTTCCCAGGAGAAGGAAGGAAAATAGGGAAAGCAAAAATTGTATCTCTACAAACATAGAGTATCTTCTTCTATCCTTTCTCCTGAGAAATGGCTTATTTGGAAAATCATATATTTTCCCATGACCCATCTGAACCTTCCAGACAGTGCATTGCATCCCTCCTTCAGCGATACATCTTTTCATGGTTGCCAGCTCAGCCTGTGTCCGCCAAACACAGGAGGCAACACCAATGCCTCCTTGACCTTGAAGTCATCATCGGGTTATTGCTGGGCTTCCAGAAGCCCCTGTTTTCCCACATCTAGTGGATATATTTTTTTTCCAACAAAGGAGGGAAGTCACAGAATGTGGGTATTATGATACAGTGATACCTGAAAGATACAGTGTTCTTTCAAGGCTGTAATGAGAAAAATTTCAATTCTTGCTCCTCAAATCAAATGTTCTTCCTCATCCAGATAATTAGGATTTGGCAATACCAATTGTATCGATTAAGGGAGTCTCTTGACAAGACTGAGATGTAGTCTGTTTTCTAAATTCACTCATCTTCTTAGGGCACCTGTCTCTGGTCCCACTATACCTAGTTTCCTTGGGACAATGAGAAATCCCCCTTCCCCTGCCATCTGCAACTTTTCCTTTGAAACTTTTCCTTCTCTGAAGGCTACACTAAAATTTGCCTAGATTAACTTACTCAAGACTGGGAGAAATTTAAGATTAGGCATTAATGGCTGCTTTGTTTATTTATTGCTGTATACATTTAATGGCTTAATTAGAAATATTGATAAATTATTTATCCCAGTTTCTGTTAGTCAAATATTTGGAATAGGACAGAATATACAGTTCTCATTTAAGTTTCTCATGCAGTTGCAATCTTACGTAGGCCAGAGCTGCAGTCATCTGAAGGAAGTCCTGACAGGAGTAGAAGTGTTTACTTCCAAAATGATTCATTCACACGCCTGGTAATTTGGTGCTGGTGGTTGTTTGAAGGGTTCAGATCTCCATAGAGTGACTGAGTATTTGCAATGCATGGCAGCTGGCTTCCTCAATGTGAGGGATCCAAGAGAACAGTAGAAGTTGCAGTATATTTTATGTTCTAGCCTTGGAAGTCACTGTCACTTCCATTGTATTCTGTTGGTTGAGGCAATTACAAAAGACTTCCCAGGTTCTAGGGGAGAGAACATCAACCTGTTTTTTCCTGAAACACAGTCAAAGTCACATTGTAAGAAGAGCATGCATGATGATATGTGTGTGTATATATATATATCTCATATATATATATCATATATATATATATATATATACATATATATATATATATATATGTATATATATATATATATATATATATATATATATTTGCAGCCATTTTTTGGAAAATATAATCTGCCATAATGGCTGATAAAAATTTATTGACTGTTCTAGGGGTAATTGTTGGAAACATAGGTTTCCTAAATTTCTAAATTTCCACAAAAGCCTGAATATATAATGTTAGAAAGTAAGATTTCCCTTGAATGTAATCTTGGACAGTAACCAGAAACTGTAATCTAGTACAGTAACCAGAAATGAGTTTCAGAAATGAGTGAAATTTACAACTTGACTTGGGAGATCTCACAAGTGTGAAGGCAAAATACTAGTATTTACAAATTGAGAATGTTCAATTCTTCTCTCCTCCCCATATTTGTTTAAAATAAAGGGTTCTGAAATAGTTTTTACTTAAGGAAACTCTGACTTCATAAGACAAGCTTTTGGAATGCAGAATTGGGAGAACAGAGTTAGCAGGATAGGGTTGGAGTGGAGAGTGAAATGGGAAGAAGGAAGAAGGATTTAAATCTACAGTAGTCAGCTGATTTACTTAACTAGAGTAAGAAAGCACCATGGCTTGGAGTGAAGGAGGTGTTGGGAGTAGAGTTTGAGTGTCCTTATAGGACATTTATGCTGTGAGGGTAGTAGAGGCATGAGGATTTCATGTGCTTGAACTGTGCATTTGCTATTGTTTATTATACTTAACAGATTTGAAAAAAGAACGAGATTCTCTTTCAATTAATTTTGCCCACTGAATTGTACTTTTGGAATGAGGTTCATCCCAAAGATGAACCACTTGGATATCGGGGTTCAAGGACCCAGAAATTAAATGTGTGGTTAAAGTGTGATCTTTGAAGTCATACAGATCTAGTTATAAATCTTGGCTTATTGAGTACTAACTAGGTGCTTAGGACAAATTATTTACTTTCACTGGGCCTCAGTTCTATACCCAGTCAGATGAGGTAATGTGTTTCAAAGTTATCTTAAGCATTTTAAATATTGGACCTGATGCAGCCCCAAATCATAATACTTCCTACAGTTTGGCATCCAGGCAAAATCAGGACTTTGAAAAGTAGAGTCCCTGAAACAGAATAATAAGAGGAGTTGCTTAAAATAGAGGTTCTCCAGCAAATCCAGGGCATAAGACTCTTCATTTAAGACAATTAAATCTATCCAGTCCTTGTTGTAGAAACTGGGACATTCCAGTTCTTTCCTTCCTGATGTGAATACGCTGAATAGAAGCGGAGGAGCTTCTATTCGGCGTATTCACATCAGGAAGAAAAGTAAAAAAAGTAAATTGTAAAAGAATCAAGTAGAATTCTTTCTGAAAAACGTACATCTAAATCCTGATATGTCCTAATTAGATTTTAACTTTTCTTCAGAGATATTTAAAGTGAAAATAAAGGTGGAAACTGAGGCAGAATATCAACTTTCCCCCAAAACTTAATGTTTTACTTGGGAAAGTATTCAGATTTCTTTTTTCTTTTTACTTAAGGCTTAGTTAGATGAATCCCCCCATTCCCACTATAAAAAAGAGTTTCAATGATGATTCATATACAATTTTAAATTATTTTTAAAGAATCTATTTTTTTCTGTTGTTTTTCAAACCTATAGGGTTTTACTTGAATCTAGTCTTAGGTTGTTGATGATAGTAATGAAAGTAATTAAATATGAAAAACCTGAAATTTTTCAAACCCCTCTTATAGCCTCAAATTAGTTATTTCTTCTTTCTCTTCCTTTTTCTTCCTTTTCTTTCTCTAGACCTTGTCTTCATGGCCATAATCTTTGCTATTTTTTGAGCCAGTCACAATGCTTAGAACTTTTCATATATTCTCCCATTTAATTTTCATGACAACTTTCTGAATCTTATATTATCTCCAGTTTAGAGGTAGGAAAATATAAGCCCAGCATGATTCATTAACCTGTCCAAGCTCTCACAGTCCATAAGATGGCAGAGCTAAATTTTCTAATTCCAAAATATTTCTCTCATAATACACATTCTTGTATTTTCACTCAGTCACAATTGCTAGCAGTTGACTATTTTCTCCCAAAACACACCAAGTAACACCTTTAAGTGTGACTGCTGGATCATATAGTAAGACTATGTATAGCTTTGTAAGAAACTGTTG
>NW_011888822.1:7331192-7338521 GCF_000151845.1 Pteropus vampyrus | reverse complement strand
AGCTGGACCATTAGGAAGTTTCTGGTTGCTATGGCAAAGGAAACAGGAATGTGGAATGGACCACTCAGTCCTAAAGTTTTCCATCCAGAAATGACAGTTTTACAGGCCATATCAAGCCACATGACCACATCAAACTTGAAGCGGCAGAGAAATAAAATCCTACCAGGTATACAATGAGAGAGACCAGATACATCAGTTAATAGCCCTAATGATTTCCACAGCCCCATGACTGGAGAATCTTGAAACATTCTGGCTATTATTGTTAATTATAATTGAACATATACTACGAAGTCTTGAGTGGATCATTTTGAAGAATTGGTATTAACTTCTATCTGAAATCAAAGTATATCCTGTACCCTCACATTCAGACAAATGATGATCACATGTTACAGAATTTGCTGAGAAAAGGCCAGTTTAATGGAACTTCACTTGACTGTCAATTTTCTTCTTTTGGAGGAATAGAATGGGGTAGGACTCATTTGGTTTCCTTTCCAAAATCCAGAGAATAGTGGGCAGGGTGGTAAGAAAATCATTTTTGAAAGCTTATAAATTTTGTAAGAAGGAAAGAGAAGCATCATATTTAGCATTGGTTGTCTCCCAAAAAGTCAGACTCACTGCTTGTGTTCATGCTCCCAATGTGAGAGAAAAGGATTACTGCAGAGAGTGGTGGTATGGCCCTAAGGTGAAGCCAGTCTATGCCACAGGCCACTAGAACTGAGGCATAGTGAAAAGATGAGAGTGGGGACCTCAAATTATTGGGAGACCACCTAGGTATGGAGAAATGGGTCTGTGGCAAAGGGATGTGGCTTGATGGCACAACAGAAAAATGTGGGCAAATCTGTGAGAAATAATCAGCATCAGGGAAATTGCTTGGACTCTTGGGGCCTGCACAAGCATACAATGACTCTTCAGACCATGAGCTATGGCTTTCATGATGCAGAAGTAAGAAAGATCAACCTAGTCAACATCATATAGGGTAGTCCACATTAGGAAGGGATCATTACCACCCAGGAAGAGAGCAGCCAGTGCATCATGGTGCCATGATATAAGGACATAGCAAACATTAGTTTACTCTCTCTGTTCCAAGGCAGAAGAGTGCAGTCAGCATTTGGAATGGGTTGCGAGATGTGGAAGTACGTACTTTCTCCACTCCTAAGTCTTGGTAGCCTATATCACATTGATATAGCGTCTTCTAGTTTAAAAAATTCTTTTATATCCTTTTTCTCCATTGATCCTTTTAGCAGTCCTGAGAGGTATATAGGACAAATATTATTATCCTATTTTTTAGATGAGGAAACTAAGGTTTCAAGTGATGAAGTGACTTGCCATAAGCTATGTGGTCGTTAAGTATCTTAACCACTATTAGGTCCAGTCTCTTGATTGCCTTTCTGTTCTCTTGACTAACATAATGTATTAAGAAAACAACTTTAAAATTCAGATAAATCACTAATGTAAAGGAAATAGTGGAACCAAGGAAATCTTGCAAATAGGTACAGAATGCAGTAAAAATGAGAGTGTTTCTCACAGTGACATTATTTGGTTCATAGGCATTCAAATCTCCTGGATATAAATCTACTAAAATTTAGATTTTTAAGACTCACTCTCAGATCTTTTGAATTAGAATTTCAGGTGTTGGAGCCCAACATTCAACATGTTCAACATGTTTAACTTCCTCAGTGATTCGTATTCATTCCAGTGGTTAGAGTCAGAAACTAAACCTTTATGTTTCTTCAGCTCTTCACTTTCCTAGATCTTAAAAGAACCAGACATGGTACTTTGATAATACTTTACAAAACTTATTCATTTAATCTTCACAACTACCCAGAAGTAGGTGCTATTATCTCCATTTCACAGTTAGAAAAACTGAGGCACTCACATTTAAATAACTTGTCCAAAGCCTCACAACTATTAGGTGGAAGAGCTAGGATTCAAACCCAGGCCTTGTTGGACTCATGAGAATTGTGGGGTTAACTTTCAGGCTCCATTGCCTCTGTTCCTGTTCTTCTTTCACGTGCCTGGGTTTTCTAAGCCCTTTGATTCTAGTGAAATGAGTTTCTCATGTCTGAAAAATATATATATCAAGCATACTTAGAGTCAGGCAACTTAACTGAGGTTAGATAAGCTTATTTTTCAGTTCTACAAAAGTCATCAAAGGATTGCTTGTAAAAGATGCTATTTACACACTGATTAGCTCTCAATAATTTTAATCTATTAATATCTCTCTCTTTTTTCTACTTTATTCTCAGAGAAGGAGCTAAGTGTTTAGTGTGAGGATATAGAGACTAGATTGTTAATGAGCTTTCCATTATTACTTGAGAATTGCACCCTGAGAATATCAAAAGGTGGGGGAAGGGCTGAGGCAGGAAGAAGAAAAGGAGCCCATCCAGAGCCTTGTTTCATCTTTCTTCTGAAATATTCATTCAGAAAATGTCTTCTGAAGTGCAGACTTTCCTTGCCACCACAGACTAGCTTAAGAATCCTGTCCTTTTATGCCTGTGTCAGTGCCTAATAAGTCTAGATGTCACTTGGATGCCATCTTGCATGATGTAGTCCATTTTCCTGGACAATTAAAGACTCTTACTAGATACTCAATGGAAGGAATTTAGTATGCAGATCTAGTGTTAATAAACTTTATTATGGGAATCTTTTTTCATAACCACACTGTACACTTTAAATACATTATGATTTTATATATATGTTATGATTAAAATATATTATAATTATATTTGTTAAATACACTTCAATAATAAAGCTGAAAAAATATACAGATCTAGTTGCAGATGTGTTGGAATAACTGAGAGTAAACAAGGAAAGGTGAGCCTCCCCAGAGTTTAACAACTGCAAGAAGGTGCTACTATAGGTAGAACTAGGGGAACTAGGAGAGAAGATAGTGTTATCAGAATCCAGGAATCGGGGATGCCTGAAGGGAGATGGAACCCTGATAGAGGAACTGGCCCAGGGGACTATGTGGCTGAGACTATCAGTGAAAACTGGAATTCCAGAGAAGTAGTAACTCAATGTGAGCTGAGGCTAAAGCAGGTGTTTCCCACAGAGAGTGAGGAAGACAGAGGAAATGTGTATCCAGCAGGACCCCTGAACATAAGGGAGATACAGCCACTGATAAGATGCCACCTGAAGCAGAGAGGGGAAGAGAAAAACTCTGGCTGTTCCTTTCTTTCTGCCCTCCCATCTTCCAGCATTGTCACCCATTGCATGAACCTAGCCAGAAACCAGTCAGCAGAGGAGCCTGGAAATTGTAGTTTTCAGTGTTCAACTTCCTATGATACAGAGAACAGGGAAAGTGTAAGAGCGGATCTGAGAGCAACCAGGCAAATGATCAGTACAGACCCTAAAAGGAAATGACATCTGAGTGACATCTCGATTATTATAGCTTACAAACAGGGAGGCCATGAAGTTTGGAAACACAGAAGAATATATATAATACATGGTTTATTGATATTACATTATATTATATATGTTCAATGACATTAAATGTTATGCTCAATGAGTTGACCCTCATTAGTATTACATAGTTCAATGCACTATGAAAATTGCCACAATAATGGTACATTAATGTATTTCCATCTATCCTTGCACAGGCATCTGATATCTGTTGCCTCCCAAGATTTATGCCTTTGATTTCTATTGCATAAACCTGCACCCTTAGCATATTTCAACAGAACTGTGTTCAATTTGTTTTTAAAACAATCATCTATATTTCCATCTGCCTCTTATACACTAACTTTAATTAGCTACTATTGTGCATTAAACTCCATCTCCAATTTATTTCAGAGAGAAAACCTGAGTTAAGCTAAAGAAAGTAAACTTCTTCCATTTTTGCATGCGCCATTTCACGACAAGCAACCGAGGACCTAGTAGTCAGTATGAGTTGAAGAAATAAATTGAGAATAAACTCTGCTATGTGCCACAATTCATTTTTCATTTCAAAATGGTAGCTTGCAGAATAGAAATCTAGAAATGCTATCTACCTAACACTTGAGAAATCAAGAAACATGAGAAACACTCTTGAAGAATCACAATTTGAACAGAATTGAAGATTCAAAGTTTATTCATCGCTGATCCAGAAAGAAAAGTTCAAGGAGAGAGGAATGTCGTCAGGTTATTAGGTTTAATGTTAATCTCCGGCACTTCAGAGACTATGAATGATACACAGGGCCTGTGAACTATTTTCTCCTCCACCTTCCTATCTAAATGATTAGTCTTAACACTCAGTTATTCAAGCTATAAACCTCAGGCTTCCTCACTCCTTATTGTCTCCCATTTTCCTTGGTAGCAAGTTCTGAATCTTACTTTTTATGTCTTTTTTCAGTCTGTTTTGCTCATACCTATAAACACGGCTTTAGTTCAAATCTACATGTACTGATACCTCGTCCACAGCAACAGCTTCCTAACTGGCTTCCATATGACTTCCATTCATTCAATAAATCTTCAGATCCACATTTTCATGTGGTAACTAAAGTGATATTTCTAAAATCCTGGCTTAATCATGTAACCTCTTGGTTAAACTCTTTTCCTATTAACTCCATTACAACTTGCTGTTAAAAACAAAAACAAAAACAAAAAACTATAAATTCTTTACCATGACATACAAGACCCTTCCTAATATGACTCCTACCTAACTTTGTAGCGCCTTTCCTCTCCTGTAATTTCCCTTTATTTAAGGCTTTTTGCCATTCTAGGGAACAGAACTTTATTCCCAGTAGTTCAGTTATGGATACAACAACTTTCAGGCATCTTTTTTAGTCTTTAGTGCTATTGGTCAAATATTTCTGGTTCTATACTTTTGTGGTATATGGTAGAATTGTTCTTCTCCTTGTGGTGGGTGAGTCTGTGACCAGTTCTGGCTAATGTGTTTGACATGGTTGTGATATGGGTCACTTCCAGGCTGGAGCATTTAATTGCTGGTGCAAGACTTTCCGGAGCTCTTTCCCTCTGCCAGCACAGTATGACAGTATTCATCATGAGACTGCTCTGTCAGCCTCCTTCCTGGAGTAAGGAGACTTGACGAGAAGCTCCAAGGTGATAGGCAGCATGATTGAAAAATGAACCTTTCTTGTTATAAGCTTCTTAGTTTTGATGGTGGTTGTTGCTATACTGCAGGGGTTGGCAAACTTTTTCTGTAAAAGCTTTGCGGGCTGCATGGGTAGTTGATCCCCTTTGTCCTCATTCTTTATGACCCTTAAAATTGTAAAAACAATTCATAGTTGAGGCTGTATGAAACAGATCCTGGGCTGGATTATCTCAAGGGCTGTAGTTTGTGATCCCCTGCTACATTAATCTGGAATATTTTGACTAACACAGCATCATAAGACAGAAAACAAAATACATGTGGTTTTCATCATTACTTTTTCTGTGAGTCTCTTCAGTTCTTGCTTATCTCTGGACCAGCTTCCTCTGCTTCTTGCCCTGCACATGGCCTAATGTAGTCAGCACAGATGGCTCAATATGGCTGCTCTTGTTTGAACTTTTCAGCTTAATTATCTCTGATCTATTAGTTCAGATTCTCTAAGGACCATCTGATTAGTTACTTAACAACCAATATCTTGGGTAGAGTATCATCTTTGATCCAATCAGCATGAGCAGGTTGCATGTATATATAGTCACTCCTTTTAGGAGCTGAGGATGTGACAGACTATCTAGAAGGGACCATGAACAGGGAATGTTTATAGATTTTTCTAATAGAGTTTTCTAACATTTTGTATACACATCTTTCTTTTGTACCACATGTTCCTTCCACCCCCCGCCCCAGCTCTTCACCTGACAACCTTCAATCCATATCTCAAAATTTAGCCTAAATATCTCCTCCTCTCTTAAGTCTTTCATTAATCATTAACATCATCTCATGCCTACCATTTGACCCAACTAGGCAAAATTAGTTGCTTCTCCTTTGTAGTCCAATAATACCTTATATAAACATACCAAATTAACACAGTAAAGGGGGCTCAACTTGAGGAAAGAGACCATAGCTTGACCACTATCATGATGGCTTTTTTTTTTTTCTTGCTGCAGGGATGCTACCTCATTAGTCTTTGAGGGACACTGTCTCATCATAATTTCTATCATTTTAAATTTAGATTTGTCTTTGGCAACCACATCTGATGTCCTTAGTAACAGCAATTATTTCAAAATATAACGTCAATGAATTTACATTTTCCTTTAGCAGAACATTATCTAATTTTTATAGGAAGCTTTTTTCAGAAGTGCAAAAATTGCAAAATATATAGGTGGCCACGTGTAAAACTTAGCCCCCGAAATAAAATTCTAGCCTGAAGGTTAACAAGAATTAGATAACTGCTGCCTACAGCCTAAATTCACATGACAGCCTTTTTGCTTCCAGCTCAGTGCAATGTTACAGGCTTTTTAGTGAGTTGTGATATAGCTTTAGTTACCAAACCGCCACCAGCTGGTTTAACTTCAATAAAACTTCAAGCTGCTAAATATGGCGTGCCTTTTTGGTTTCAACATTTAATGAGTGTACTTATTGCTTACAGTTTCTGGAATGCAGGCAAAACATAAATAGAATAATCTGTGTAAAGTATTTATTTATTTTAAATTATTATTTGACAATATTTAAATCCAGTAATGTGACTTTTTAGCATATAATGTCATTTAAAAGTAAAATTCGCCCTCTTAAAAGGTAATTTAGTATTTGAAAATGCCAAAGTTTATGACCTGGAAATCCCTTTTAGGCATTTCAGTCTGAGAATGGTTAGTATCAGTTTGAGAATAATCAATTGTTGGTAAATGATGAACTCATTTTATTCATAGATTAACATGTTCTTTTTCTTTGCTCTCAGATGGGTAGTAAAATGTCCTATTTGAGTATTACTGGGAGTATTCATCCCAGTAATATTGCTGGGATGATAAGAAACTTGGTTTAGCAGTGCCGTAGAGGATGGAAGTCACGGCGTGATAAAAAGGAAATAAGGTAGAATAGCCAGTAGATAGTTTGGGGAGAAGTAGTGTACCAGTAGCTGGGGGAATAAGTAGAGAAAAGGAAAAGGCCAATAATTAGAGACAAAGGAATGGAAAGAAAGTCTCCAGAAAAAGAAAATACAGATGGAGAAGAATAAGCCATATTTTTATAGAAATTGACCATTGACCTGTGTACTGGACCATTAATGAGTGGCTCTTGGACTTCAAGGTACATCTAATATACTACATGTTGTTCCTATGGCCAAAGGCCTCAGGAACATACAAATTTGTCTTGGACCAGCTACCCATTTCTTCACAAGGTCCTCACGATAGATGTACGCCTAGGAACAGTAATCAGTAATAGGGTGACTAGGTATCATTGTGGTTAAAGCT
>NW_011888822.1:7325728-7327737 GCF_000151845.1 Pteropus vampyrus | reverse complement strand
TATGCTACCAAGTAAGCACTAATGCAAAATGAGTTAGTACTGAATGTTCTATGCTGCCTCACTCCAGGAATTATGGGGGCTGCTTCTGTAGTTCCTGGGTGTAATTAATGACTGCATGGAGTGGAAGCAGTGGTGTAAGAATGTTTGGCGATGACTTGTTACAAAAGTTTATTGTGATTTTAAAGCAAGTTCTGTGTTCCTGGTGGAAGGTGAATATAGGCAGCTGAGCAGCCTATGCAAAGAACTATTGTCCTAAAAGTCAGGGTTCAATCAAACCTGGATGTATCCAAAGGTTTGAAAATGGAGGTGATAGTTTGATGGTGTACCTCAAGTTTACTGATAGGAAAGGCCTGGAAGAAATTTTTCCAGGGTAAAAATGGAAAGTTTTCAGATCACAGTTTGAGCGATCCAATCTCAGTAGAAAAAAATTCAAAGCCGAGTATTTTTCCTAAACTCTGAGGCCATATGCATGCCCTCAAAGCAGCTGGCCAAGAGACTTGTGGCAGCCATCTTGATTTAGGCACTGTTCTCTTGGGCTGTCTTTATCTGCCACGCCATATGGGTGGCACCAAAGGGACCTTTTTTCCTGCTGAAAAGAAACAGATAAAATACTTAAGGTCACCTCTGTACATTGTCTGCTTGGGCCTCCTGAGAGGACAATAAAGAGACATATTGCTTTCCAGTCTGAAAGAAGTTAGTGTTATCTACTGTGTGTTGTGGCTTAGTTGAAGTGGCTGTAAAATATACCAGGAATAGAGTAAATGTTGATGCCTCTTTAGGGTCTCTTGATGGCTGTACCTTCAACCTAATGTCACTCCTCTTCTCAAGGTTACCCCCTCACATGACTTTTTTCTTCTAAGCTCTGATTATCTTTTCTGTATCTTGCCTCTCCAGAGGAAAGCAACCATTCCACTCATAATAACCCTGGGTTGCTACACTGTTCCTTGTGATTTCCCTACATCTTCCCACATCTTTTAACTATCCCCTTCACTAAGCCCTTCTTGGATTATCCTAATTTGAATGAATCATCTGTTTCCTGTTGGGATACTGACTGACATTCTTACTAATGTTTGGGGGAAATTTTTGAGTTAAATATTTGTCATTGATATCTATTTTAATTGTTAAGAGCGTGTGTGTGTATGGAATACAAATTCTAATTCTAAATCTTCGTGGTTGTCTTTATTTTTATTTTTATGACTTATGAGCTAGAATGTGGTTCATTTTTATAAATGATTCATGAATGTTTAAAAAGTCATATTCTTCATGTGGGAGGCAGGGTTCTACATAGATTCATTATAATAAACTTCAAAAAAATTAGACTCACCAACAGTCATAAGATAGACCTTTGAAAATATTTCAATTTGAAACGCTCCTAGAACATGAATTTTCTTCTATAAAGTGTAGTAACGTGTGATTGAAAAATTGTAAGTAACCCCTCCCTCCCCCCGCCATACTCCTACAGAGAGAGACACTACAAACTCTGATTAGTAGAAAATGAGGCCAGTGGACAGGTGGGTACTGGGCTATCTGCTAAGTTCATTTACAAGCTCCGTTCACCTGGGGCAGACCCTTAGAACTTCAGGCTTCATTCTAAAGACCTTTAGGACACTCCTGTGTAATTAGACCTGCAAGTATGGAATCCATAAAGACAAGGTGACCTGTGTCCTGCAAATCTAGTTGTCTGTACCACTGGCCAAGACACCCAACAGCTGTGATGCAGGCATAGTCACAGCTGCTTAAGGACAGAGAACACTGATGTGAATATACATGTGTGGGGCATGGGCATGGAGATGATGATAATATTTGCTATATGGAGGACAAGACACATGAATGCTATGAATGTAGGAAGCCTGTGAGGACGGGACAGATGGGCTAATAGAAACCACAGAGAGAGGAAAAAGGTGAACAATTCAGAGATTTCTACAGTTCTTTTTCTCTTGATCTTTGCTTTTGAAGCTATTTCCATGCCTTAATAAAATATATCTATATAGATTAAATTTAACTAATAT
>NW_011888822.1:7321064-7323438 GCF_000151845.1 Pteropus vampyrus | reverse complement strand
TCAGTTAGTATGTCATTGCTACTTAGTTATCATAAATTACACAACAGCATTTTCAAAATGTGTCCCATGGAATGCTGATCTGTTGAAACACTCATGAAGAAACAGGCCTGGTTCAATTTGGTCTTGGGAAGTACTGCCAACCACATCTCATTCCTAGAGATTCACAGTGCGTGTTCAAGGATCTGAGGAGTGGTGCAGTGTTTAACCTAGTGCTTTCTAAACTTATTTGATGATGGAATCCTTTTTGTATGTGTATGCGTGTACACTTATTAATATTAATAACACTTACTATAACCATGTGCTAAGGACATACAGTAAAACTAAGAACGTGTGCGCTTAATGCTTGGGTTTGAATCCCAGCTATGACGTTTGCTGATGGTGACCTTGGAAAATGTATTATCCTTTATGTACTTCATCTGGAAAATAATAATAATAATGATAATACCACATTAGGGTTGCTGTGAGGTTCGAATGAGTTCATACATTTAAAGTGCTTAGTAGAATGCTTAGTATTCCATAATGCTTCCTGTTTCATTGTGACTTTCTGTGTTTATCTTCAGGAAACAACTTTGGCCTAATATTGACAATAAATAAGAAGTGAATATAAATTTATGGTTGACAGGCTTTCTCACACATAAATACTTAATCTTCAAATCAGTCTTAATAGATAGGCATTATTGTTGTTTTAGCCATTTTATAGATGAGGAAATAAAGGCTAAGAAATTTGTGCTTTCTCCCGCTGAATACCCTTGTTTTTTCTGATTCCAAATCTAAATGTTAAAACTGTTAACTTATAGTAGCCGAGGTTTGCAATTCATAACATAAAGCTTAAATCCCAAAAATTAAAGATAGAAACTAGAAATTAAAGGCATTACAGATGAAATGTAAGAAAAGCAAATAAGACAGGGACCTTCTGAGATATTACATTCCTGGGCTAGTATTGCAGAACAATTAAGAGCACTTACTTGGTATATACATACATTCCATCAGATTCTAAACTAGAAATCAGCACATATATTCTGACCAAGCATCATTATGCCTCTTCTTTTGCAAGCAAAAGGATGTTGAAATACTGAATTTCTATGACAGCTTGATAGTTATGAGGATAATGAAACTGAGATCTCGAGTTGAAAAGAATTTATTGGTCCTTATTTTAGCATAATTTATTCATACAGAACCTGAAATCAGGGTTTGGCGCTTCAAGTTTCCGAGAAAATGTGTTTTGGTGCGTTAGTTCTGTAGCTCCTTAAACCTGTATGGTACTATCATTCTTGATTCATCTTTGGGTCTCTGACTGATACTAGAATACCTAGGTGATCTTTGAAGTATTTTGGGCAGAGGATGGTGTCAAGGCTGCTATGTCAAACTAGCCAAAATATTTGTACGAAAACAATATGGAAATAACAGAGGGTGGGGATAGGACTATAATTTCACTGATTTGCCATTGATGAACTATAAAAACCAAAATAATCTCAACATAGGTTCAATTTCTGATCAAAAGAGTTAACTAAATCGAGTAAAATACTTGTGTGGAGGGGTGAATGCAAGAGAGTGGAAACTATTTTATTCTGCCCAAATCACAGTGGTCTAATGATGTGACAACAGATTGGTCCAACTTGACAAATGAAAAGTCACATAAACCTTAATTTAGGTAATTATTATTAGATTGTAGTGCCCTTAGTGCCCTCAAAAAGTTTATCTTTTCTTATTAACTACTTTGCTTCTTTTAATTAAAAAATAAGATCTATTTATCATTTTGCTTTGCCTGCCAGGGAACTCAGAGCTAAACTTAATGCTAAACCATAGTCATGATTGCATGTATCTGAAACCTGATGTAGGTTCACCTCTTTTGCAGCCATTTATTGCTTATATTAATTTATTTTCATATAAATTTGGATATCCATGTACTGATAGTTATGGAGGTTTTTTTTGTTTGTTTTATTTGTTTTTGGTCTGTAGAAATGAGAATGAAATGAAGGAGGGAAGATAGACAATATAGAGAAAGATTATCAACAACAAGTATTAAAAAATTAAATTTTTTCTTTATTAGCACTTAATAATCAGAGCTCCCCAACCCACACATTTTACTTAATGAGACTGTTAATAAAATAATTATACTCAAAGGTATGCATTGTAAGAAAACGGAAAAATATGTTCTAATGAGAGAGAAAGGGAATTATGGAAAAGAGAGGATGATAAGACTGAACCTAATCAATACCTATAACTTTCATTAAAGGTTCAAAGGAAATGATTGCCAAAATGCAGGTGAGCATTTTGCAAGAGAAAGCCTCTTGCTTCCACCTATCTGAGAGCAGCCAAAAAGACAAAGAGAATTGAAAAATGAAACTTTTGGGCAAAGGTAGGTCAAAAGGCA